>NW_015150973.1:393802-441135 GCF_000732505.1 Cyprinodon variegatus | reverse complement strand
GACCTTACCCTATTATTACTCTCAACAAGCTCAATAGGTTTTCTACATTTTTCGGCATTTTTAAATCTATGTGTTCTATTTGGAAAGAAAAATCTTAGAAAAAGGCCTTATAGACAATAACATATGAACAGTTCAACAACAATAATAATAACAATAATAAAGCAATAGATTCAGATGTTTTATTTTCATTCATTTGATTTCCATAAGAACATTGCTTTCAGATGCCAGCATCCCTGAGAAAATGTAAAATTTAAAACTTCAGGACAGCCCCATCTACAGGCTGGAAAAAGGATATAGATTCAGTAAACCATAGCTCTGTGCAGCCCTCTGGGGCTGTGAGATATCTGGGTTCAATCTTGGAGATGAGGAGATAGTGCCTCCCCCTACCTTACAAGCTTACTGCAGTATTAACCCGAGAACTGTCCATGCTACTGCCCTCTAAGCTGTGATATGGTAAACAAACCTATGTAATTTTAGAAAGATGGAGAGGTCTGCTTCATTGACATTGTTTCAGCTTGAAACTCATAAGAAAGTAGGTGAAAAAAGGTTGCATGCAAATAAACCCCAAAACAAAACAAAAAAGAACATTGTAAACAGATGCTACCAATACCCTATTATCCCCCATTTGGAAATAGAACATAATCTTTTTTTTTTGTCTTGAAGTATGGGCATGTGTTGTTTAAGTTGTTTCTTTTTTTATCACATAACTCTTAGTCATTCATTGACCTTAAAGCATCCAGTCTTTTCATTAAACATAAGATAAACAACTATAGCTGTCCTTGCGGAAAATTTCAGCTCTGGTGACATCCCTAATGTTGACTTTCAGTCTGTTTTTCTCTTATTCATGGTGTCAGCTCAAAGCAGCCCCGGCGGTGCGTCTGCATGTCTCTCACCCTGCGGATGGACTGGATCTGAGGGTGAGTGGCTCCCCACTCATTCCAATGCTTGAAAGGTCCGAACTCTAACACATACTGGTAGCCACGATAGCCAGGGTATTGGTAACCCACCCAGCTGTGTGAAGAGGAGAAACAGATATTACTTATATTTTATTTAAGTTTTTATCTAATGTAAAAGTATTGTGCACGTTGTAAATAAAAATTTCTGTTTATTTTATCAGGCTTTTATGTGGTAGATCAACATTATGAAGTACATAATAGTGAAGTGAAACACAAATGATGCATGGGTTTTAAAATGTTCAGATAACAGTCTGGAAAGTGTGGCTTCAACTTGTGTTTTCCTAACTGAAAATATTCAAAGTGTTCCTTAAGAAGGCTACTTTTTATGATATAGAGTCTGTATGAATTTGATATCAGTTTAAACCAGATTTTCTGGTAAGGCATCAGAGGTTTAGAGAGGTTAGAGAGCATTATTGAACAAACACCACCTTACAGACAAAGGCACACAGAAGGCAGGTTCTGAATTACATTGTGAAGAAGTTTAAATCAGATTTTGGTCATAAAAGAATAATTTCAAATGGGGAGAACATTGCAAAACTGGAAACCTACAAAAACATTGCAGTCCACCTAAACAGAAAAGCTCAGTAAGACCCAATCTAAGTTTCTCTAACAGTAAAGATTGTAGGAAGCCACGTATAACAAACTACCTTCATGCTTTTTAGTTTTTAATATCACTAAATGGGAAAGTTTTCCCTTAATATTAGTCATTTTCTGTAATCTTCTTCTAAACGTGACCAAACAGGTGCCTATACTGGGGCATAGATAACTAATATAAGTAAAACAAACAAACAAAAGTAGAAGAAGAAGAAGAAAAGGAGAGATGACTTACGTTCCACCAGTAACTTGAATGCTTCCGACATGATCCTGGAAGCCGTAGGACCACAGGCTTGGAATATCCTCATCACACACTTCCATCTTACGGCCCTCAAAGTTTGCTCCTTCGTACAGGCAAATCTTGTGATCTTGGGGATCCTAAAAAAAGTATACTGGTCATTTATTGTGGAGGCTTTTGATGTTTTAAATAGATTCAGCAAGCAACATTTAGAAACATTACATAAAAAAAAACATTTAAGCAAAAATAATCACAAATGAAGGAGTCTTAAAATACACTCTTAAAAGCATCTGTTCAAAAGCATAATGCATCAAATAGACAGTTCAAAAAGTGGTGGATTAGATGAGGGGCTGATGAACGGAATAGAAAGGAGTATAAATAGGCTGGTGTGAACGTACCATTCGAACTGGCCTGACTGACATCATGCGATCACAGCGGTAGCTGTTGGACCAGGTATCCCAGCGGGGGTACTCGCCCTTCTCCAACATGAACATCTCACCTGTCATGTTCTGCTGCTCATAGCCGACCCAGCTGCATAATGAGAAAGAGAGGCACTTTAGCATCTGTTTAGTATCTTTTTAAAACAAACAGGTTACCAGTCAATCACACAGCACCAACTCAATGTATTTTGCCATTTAGACGTGGTGGAGATGACTTGTTCAATTTCCAACTGAGCATCAGAATGGGATAGAAAGGGCAGTGGTTGACTGTGGCATGCTGATCCACTGGGATTTTCCCACTCAGCCAATTTTCAGGTTTACATTATTGCCCAGGAAACAAAAATCATCCAGTAAGCAGCTGCTTTCTGGATGGAAAAAATGCCTTGTGTATGTCAGAGGAGAATGAGCAGACCTGTTTAAAGTGATAGAAGTACGTTGTGTCCACTATATTACATTAAATTATAGTCAGTTAGACAAGTTTGAAGACTTACGGGCCACACTCTACCCTGATGGAGCCAATTCTGTTGAAACCTTTCTCACACAGGTTATTGCACTCTCCAAACAGGTCCATCCTACGGCCTCGGAAGTTTTCATATTCATAGAGGTATATCTGAAAAAAAAAAACAAGACAGGGAAAAATGGAGGAAAAAAAATTTGTTTGGAATTAGGACTATTTTCTAGCTTTTAAAGTACCTTGTGATTGCGTAGGCCAATAGCAGGGTGACTGCCAATACTGCCCTGAGCACCTGAGTGAGACATGATCAATCTAAAGAGAAAGGAATCACAAAACAAAAAATGTCTTTTACAAGCATAAAGTTGAGTAAGAGTTTGCTGCAATGTGGTTTCTTTATGCATCCTACAAAACAATTGAAAACTGAAGAAAATAGAGTAGGACATGCACATATCAGAGTACTTCAAATAACTAGCATTATAGAAACATTTTTCTTTCTGTTATATTTGTTTTCATTTATACTAAAATTACTACTAATTCATGCACAGTAATGGTAAAGACAGTGTTTTATCCTGTGATATTGCCTTTTGAAGGTGCTCTCCTGCACCTGCATACACACCTGACAGAGATAAAACATACTGACCACTGACACACAGGATTCGTGCCTTTTCTCTTGTCTTCTCTTCAAGCTAGAAAATATTAATAAAGCGGAAAAAGTTGCTACTGCCTTCCTGATCTGTGTTACACATGATCATTTCTTTTTTTTTATATATATATATGCCTAAAGTTGTATAAGTTCTGCATCTGAAAAATTTCCAGTGTGTTTCAGAAAGACTCACTCAAAAAGAGAAGTTAAGGAAAAAAGTAACAAATATCATTTACTTTAACAAACCAGACCTTCAATGGGAATGTTTTTTTACTTGCATTTGCAGAAAAACTTCTAAAACCCATAGCAAAAGCAAATTCCCTGTCGTTGGATTCGTATTATTCTCCAAAAATTTCTCATTGCAGAAGATTCAGAATTGTTTTGTCCAGGATCCAGTTTTTAAGGTAATCATCCTTGCTGATTTTATGTTGCATTAACAAATCAGTGTTGAATAATACACTGCAA
The DNA here is from genome assembly GCF_000732505.1 of Cyprinodon variegatus. NCBI lineage: Eukaryota > Metazoa > Chordata > Actinopteri > Cyprinodontiformes > Cyprinodontidae > Cyprinodon > Cyprinodon variegatus. Next base: position 437,345 of record NW_015150973.1, on the reverse strand, counting down.
TTTATGCAAGTAATCCACATACTCAGTCCAAAGGTAAAGAATAAATTTGAAATAAGTCCATTTTGGCTTGGTTGTTCTAGTCTGCCCAATTAGTAAACCACAGTATCCTTTCTAATATCCAAGCATTTTTACTAGAAAGAGTCAGATGAAATTGCTGTGGACACTTACAGTCACAACTGAAGGCTGTGATGGACCGACCTTGAAGACAGAGATGGACGGAGGCCTTCTGACTGCACATATATATATATATACATTCACCTCATGGGCGAATCTATCAAGGCATCTCATTGGCTCAGAAATGCTGGGAGCACGGTGGTGGGCCAAAGGTCATTTTAGTAATCCATTGGTGATCTGTGCTCAGTCAGCAGGGGTGGGGGGGTTATTGTATGGCCACATTGTTGGGGGCTAAGGACAGTCACTGCCATCAGCAGAAAGTTGGTGGCAAGCTCATAGAACATGTGAACTCACACTCAAACCTCTAATCTTAGGCTTTGAACCTTCTTCAACATCTTCAACCTTTTTTTTTATCTTTGATTTAACTCTTCTGTCATCTCCAACATGTACTTTGTGATGATATTTTTTTTCTATTTTCCCACATTTGTTTTTTACTTTCACATTTGCAGCTAAGCCTTTGAGCCCCGGGATGGTAAATGTGCTGACTGTGGAATGGGACGGAGTTTCTTTTGTTCAGACATGGGAATGGCTGACACTTTTCAGTGGTGCTGGAGTCTCGCTTTTACTTTATGGCCTTTATGAAAAGCAGGTCCAATATTGGAAGAGCTGTTAAAAATCTAAGCATTAAATACGATTAAAGAGATTAAATCTGAATTAAAAACAAATGAGAAGCAAAGACATGATCAAAATTAATTGAAGAATGAAAACATTTCAGGTTTTTTGGGAAGAAGAAACATACAAAACTACTGCTGATTGGGGTTTGAGCCACATCCCAAAAGCACTGAAGGAACAGATCTCTTAGATGCATTTCATACCTGACTTTCAATGTAAAAAATTATTGAATGCTGGAATAATGATTCCTATTAGAAACAAGTAGTCAGAGCATAATTTTAAGAAGAGTGTATTCTGAGTAATTTCCCCAGTGCTAATCAGGACTCTGGCAGCAGCATTTTGTATAATTTTCTGACTTAATGACTAAGGCCAGCAGTCTACCTGTTTTGCATTTATCGTCTGGTTATCAGAAGCAATCATTGCCTGAAAAAAAACAACTGAAATAAATCAAGATTGGCTCAACCACCATGAAGTCTTAATTCAACCTTCTGGTACCAGTGTGAGAATAAAAGAATAGAATTTTTCCAATGGAATAGATATCACATATGTTACTATATCTGGTTTATTTCTGTTGAAACAAATACAATATGTTTTTTTTTTTTTTTACCTTTGTCTAGAGTGTTTTTTTAACCAAGAGTCCTGGAAGTCATTTTGACAACTTCTTTACTATAACTGCAGCAAATTAGTACTAAATCAGTTGAAACATAATAGATCTAGGATGGTTTAAGTAAGGCATTGTAACAGGTGGAGCCGTCAATTTTAGCACAATCAAAAAACTGGGACAAATGCGTTTTTTATCTCATAAAAAAGGATCTGTTCAGATTAAAGTGCTTATTTTAAATGTAGGACTCTTTCTGCATATGACACACCCCTTTGGTCCAGACATCTACACTGTACATCATCTACTGTGTTTGAAGCTGTGCATAAACAAAGGTTAGTCAGGCTATCTCACATCACTACCATACATCCTGTTGTGGAACAATCTATGTACAGAGTTAACTCTTATGTAATTTAAAAATGATGAGACAGAAAAACTCTCACAGAAAAAAAAGGTTAAAAAAATATGTTATTTGCAGTTAAATGCTTAACTAGCATCTCATTCAGTTTGAATCCCAATCAAATAGTTTTTCACACTTATATATGTTTTTTTATCAAAGCAATTTTAATCACAAAGACAAAAGACACTTCTCCATTTACAATTTTAATTCATGTATCAATAAATCAAAAAACCAAACCGACTTGCCATGTGTGAGTTCATATCAGACATATCAATCTATTAAAACAAAATATAAAATCTAAATTACACTTAACAAAACAAGAATGATTAATTAAAAAGGTAATCCAAAAAGAAACACATAGAATTTAATCAGAAAACTGTAATGAAAAATACAAAAAGTTTATTGTGTTAGTTAGATTTATACATTAGATGTCTAAGAGTTTGACTTGCATACGTTGTGAAATCCTAAAACTGATTCCAAATCCATTTGTTGCTGATTTATTGTAATTGCACCTCTAGTTAGCTGTATAACAGAAAATTTCAACAGAAATAAAAGAGGCAACTTTAACATAATCACTACCCAGCTGGATACAAAAAATTAAACATTCCAGCTTGTTTCCAAAAAAAGTCAGATGGGCTACTTTTTTAAACTGAATTTTGATTTAATCAGAGAAAAAAAAAAAAAAAACACTAGCAAAATGGCAGATGCAGAAAGATTACCAGCATGGAACTTTAACACAAGTGGAAGACTGCTGGAAAAAGGACAAGCTAAGCGTAATCAATAGAAAGAGCTGCAACTGTGGACAGGATGGACTAAAGAAGGCTGAAAGAAAAGTAAAGAGTCAAAAACCTAAAGCACAGACAGAACACAGATAAATCTTAACTAAAAGTCTCACAAATCAAGACAAAAAATAACAATTCTCTGGCATTTCATAACTGTTGTGTTTTGCCCGGAATCTAATGTAGCCTTTATATTTTGCCACTGGACATAATGATTACATTAGAGATTTCACACATTTCCCACAGGCATGTTAATGGCCACCTGTCTGTACTAATACATGCCTGACTGTAAACATTTCTGGATATTTTGTGTATAGATATCTGAACCCTGATTGAATGTGTATGTTTCAGTCCAGTCATTAGGCGAGAGAGTGTGACTGATGTACATTCAGAGATGAAAGGACTGGAAATGAAGGGCATGATAGTAATAAGCAACGACTACAAAGGGATAGATGATTAAACTGGATTTTTTATTTTTATTTTGGAAAGATCTTTTATCAACTCTAATTTCCACTCTAAAATAGATCAAATCTGTAATTATTTTTTATTGTTTTTATCTATTTATTTATTGTTGTTGATGATGGTTAGTTTCACTTGTCATGACCTAACTGGGACCTTTTTCCTGATCTCTGCTGTGCCAGAACTCGGCCCGGCCCCTTGGACATGAATCCTTTAAAACTTCTGCCTATTTGCACTGGGCACAGTGCCCTCCGTTCAGTCCAGCTGCAGCTCACTAAAGCCCAATAGCTCAGTACCAAACAATGAAGAGGACCAATAATGTGCTGACTCCTGCCCCGACCCATACCTATCTGGTTACATTTCAGCACCAACATGTATAAAAAGGCCCTGTTCATTTTGGAGTTTAGGACGTCTTTTTGTGGAAGCTCCTGTGAGTGCTGAGCAACTATTATTTGGAGGAAAGTTTGGTAAGTCTTTTATCACAGTCCTAAATATGCAGGTCAAAGATGTGCTATATTTTTTATGCTTTCTTTGCGCAGCCATTCTGCTGAGTCATACAAACACATAGAAGTCAGACAGGGACATGCATGGACTGAGCGCTGGCAGAGCATTTGGACATAGTATTTACATCCAACCTGCAGGGTTGAGAGTAAAGAGTAAAACCCAACAGGCAGGTTTAAATTTAGACTGATGCTCTCAGCAAACCTAAAACATGCAATGTATTCTACACACAACCAATTTGAAATATGACATAATTCTGACCCTTTGCACATATCTCTATATCTGTTTTAAAGGGACTTTAGATACAAATACACAGTAGGATGGCATTAAATAATCCCAACCCTCTGGGACCATGGAAGGTGAGTCGGATTATTTGTTACTGAGTATTGCTAAAAGCAAATTACATACAGTTGTGAGTATACATGCGACATGTTCTCTCCAGATCACAGTTTATGACCAGGAGAACTTCCAGGGCAAGCGTGTGGAGTTCACCTCAGCCTGTCAGAACATCATGGAGTGCAGCATCAACAACATTCGCTCGCTCAAGGTGGAGTGTGGGGCGTAAGTGGAAAGTAAAACAAGACGAGTAGATTAAATATCTCCTTTCCCAATATTCTAATATGATGCATCATGCGGTGTTTGTGTGTCTTTCTGCTGAACAGCTGGGCAGGATATGAGCACTCCAGCTTCTGTGGACAGCAGTTTGTGCTGGAGAGAGGAGAGTATCCTCACTGGGAGTCATGGAGTGGCAGCAATGCCTACCACATCGAGAGGATGATGTCCTTTCGGCCCATCTGCTGTGCTGTGCGTTTCTCACCCAAATTGTCAGCTTTTGCCCACTCTTTAAACAATATTAAATTAATATCTAAGAATCACCCTTCCACTCTAACCAAAATTGACTTACATCAATAAAATAGCAATTCAAAGCAGCCATTAACATAGAAACACGTAAAGAGCAATGCAAAATGAAGTAGGGTTGACCTTGAGTTGGGTTACACTAACCGTTGTTTTTTCTTTGTGAAAGCAGAACCATAAGGAGTCCAAGATTGTGGTGTTTGAGAGGGAGAACTTCATGGGTCGTCAGTGGGAGATAAATGATGACTACCCCTCCCTGCAGGCTATGGGCTGGGGGAAAAATGAGATTGGATCCATGCAAGTTCAGAGCGGAGCGTAAGTGTCAACTTCTAAATGCATACAATGTGATCATAGCATTCAAACAGTTGATACCTGCCTGTGTTGGAAGGATTGCACCTCTAAACACAAAGGGTGATATCAGATAGCCTAGCATAAACCAGATTAATACATGTAGTTCAATTTGAATTCTACACAGTATCCATCTGGAAAGGCTCCTTTCCAGTGTTGCCAAAAGTGGAGGAACATTCAGTAATACTCTCCCAGCTGATTGGGTAAATCACCATGTGGCACTTGCCTCTCATGCCAATCGCATATTGTGACGTATCACATTCTTGATTTGTTTCACATTTAGTGGAGTTAACTGGTAAATCAAATCCAGTCGGTAGGAACACACAAACATTTCCCATCTTTCCACAAAGGCACAAGTTGTGTCCTTTTGCTCTTTTTTCCAAAAAGAAATTATTCCAGCTAACACGGATCATATTGTTTATAAGTACATCCACTGGCACAGCCATGTTTGTTTTGCTTCAGTCTGATGCATCTGGTGATGCCATACACATCACCGCATCTCATTGGTTCGAAACATTTCTGTATTTGAGGCTAATGCTTCTTTAGCTTCTAACAACATTGATTTTCAGAGGTTCGTTGCCCAATCCCAAACCACCCACTATGAACTACCCCTTAACTCCCAGGGAAGTCACACTCACAGCTTTGGAGGGCAGCTTAAGTGATGGTGGGTGGAATAAATAAGAATGGGACAGCCTCTTTCCTCCAACAGAAAAGAAAAGCAGTCGCTGCTATGGCAACACAGAGATGCCACATGTGCTTGGCTATAGCGCAGGTTGATATGCCATCAAACATTTTGCCAAATTCTTAAAAAAAAAAAAGTATATGGCCTCAAAGAGAACCTTCCCTTTTGGGATCAATGACATCTTTTTTCCCTCCCTAACTTATTTACTGTCATTGTGATGGAGCTGCAGCAATCCAGAAGAACTTATATTTGAATGCATGTCTTTCCTCTGCTATTAGTTTGCCGTTACACCCGCTGTCAAATTCCAGCGAGCTAGCAATGATGCAGACTCACTATTTAAGGGCTGAACGGTCCACTCACCCTACCCACTATGTGGTTTGGGACGGCCCCTAATGGCCCTTAACTCTGCGATAACAAGCAGATGCAGGGTTTAGCTTAGTGTTAGTGTTTAGGGGCTGGTTTGGGACTGTGCCTATGAATTCACAAATCTAGCAACTCTTCATATTGCTTGCATGGTAAGATATCGGCTGCATCTTTAACCCTTTAAAGCCCGATCCAAGAATAAAACAAAACAGAAAATTACTTCTTTTTGGTTTGAAGTCCTTATTTGGCCTTTTAACAAAATACGTAAAAAGAAAAAACAGAAATAAATTTTTGATATTAGCAATTTATTACTATGCGATAAGTCAAGATTATTTTTTGTGTAGTCTTCTGCCCTCTGTTATCAGGCATATCTGATTGTGTACAATAGGATTTTGAGCAAAGTTTTTACCATTAAATTATGCAAAAGTGTCAGACGCAAAACATTTCAGAAACCGTATGTATCAAATAGGATACATTTGGCATTACAGGGTTAAAAATGCATCCAGGAAGAACATATTTACAAGGTATTTCTGAGTAATAACGGAGGTAAATATATTTTTGGGTCCTTCTAGTTTTGAAAATTGATGCAAAATTAGATGTGCACCTAAATTGGTTCTACCATGCAAATATCATCTTTTCAGACTTAAGTCAACATTTGAATATGACACCATGAATGCATTTAAGAGAAATTTCCTAATTTATGGATATTTGTGCAAAATCACAGCCAGAGAAAATAGGTTTTCTGGGAGAAAAAAAAAACCCCTCTGCTAAAGGTTGGTGTGATACAGAAAAAAAAGGAGGAGAAAAGAAAATGTTGGGACTTCCACTGCATTGCACAAAAGCATTGCACAAATGTCACAGAAATAAAAATCCCACATCTATATTACCAGACACTGATCTGATCTGGTTGGATAAACAGACAAGGAAAGTTAGATGCATGTTCGGTACAAGTATATTTAGATAACAAATACTACAGCTACAGTCAAGTTATATAAAAACAAAAAAATCCTCTTTTCCTCTTAGGTTCCACCTTGCTAAGTTTTTCAAATGCAGAATGCAAACCTGATGAATGAGAACCGCTCCAAGAGCACTTAGGCATCTTTACTCTACCAGGCTGCAGTGCTGAGAGCGACGTGATTGCCAGAGAAGAGGTGGTAGATAAAGGGGATATAATAGAAACCTAAGCCAAATTTTAACCATTTAGTAAGTTAAAACAGAATATTTCATGAGGTATATTTGGATAGACTACATCCGTTAACTTTACAGTCTGACATTTTTTTTCCTTGCTTTTTTTTTTTTTTTTTTTGGTAATAAACAATCAAAGAGTTGAATACTTTTCCTTTACAACATGCAACCACTTAGAATTAAAGGAAATTACAGAGGTTCTGGGGTTGATTATAATACAGTGCAAACCCACATAAAATACAACCAAGTCTTTCTATTCCCAGCAGCAGTAAGGAGACAACTATGCAACACACAATGTGCCAAACCCCCTGCAGTATACTGCACATTAATAAGAATAAATAGGAAATCTGTCCACCCCACAGCTGACAGATAAGTTGCATGTATCTAACTGTTGCTTGTATACGTCTTTTTCTTTTATTTTACCACAATTTACCACAAGGGACATCATGGCGGCTCTCGATAATGCTTTGACGCATGTTTTTTTTCTCCCACACTGTGTACATTTGGTCACTGCTGCACTTTAAGAATTGGAAATGTCATGAAAGCTGTACCAAACGAAATCATATTTTGTATACACTCTGTGTATACAAAATGACAATAAAAGTTGTCCATGTCTAATTAAAACACTTAAGGTTTTGAATTTTCAGCATCTTCCACAGTTTTTAATTTATTTTTAATACTTAGTTTATCTCTTTAACAGATACTTATAGATAACTCCTCTTCTTTTATCCCACAGCTGGGTGTGCTACCAGTTTCCAGGTTACCGTGGTTACCAATACATCATGGAGTGCGACCGCCATGGCGGCGAATACAAACATTACAGAGAGTGGGGTTCCCATGCTCAGTCCTTCCAGGTTCAGTCACTGCGTCGAATCCAGCAATGAGGCCTGCAGCTGCCCCCCCTCAACCTCACCCTTTACCTCTTCCTCCTTCTTCTATTCTTCATAATTTTCCTCTATTTAACCTATAAGTCCAGGACCCTCTGGAGCTTTCTAAATGAGATGTTTACACAAAGTTGGTTTTCTTGCCAAATAAAGAGAGAGGAAAAGGGACTGGGAAGAGGAAAAACAAACAAACAAAAAAACCAAGAGACAATGAGGAAAAGCTCCAGACTGATGCCTCATGAGGTGAGAAGGCAGAGGCAGCAGAGCAGTGGAGGCCCTTGGGCATTGCTGAGTAACTTCTAATGTTTGTGGGTGACTATGGTGATGCAGGGGAGGAACAAAGAAGGACTGGGCTACTTAAAATAAACACCAACTCAATAAGTCTGCTGCTAACCTGGAGGGCATTGAGTTTTTCTTTTATTTTATTCTTCCAGAAATGTTTATGGGAACTGTTGATTTTCTGCAACGTGTCATCATCAGTCAAGTTAAGATTAGAATAATCCAGCAAGTTGTACTGGATCTCAGTGCAAGGCAACAAGTGCTGATGTTGAATTTTCCTTAAGTAGAAACAAAACATATAATCTGGTTCTTATTTATTTTTTTAATTTTCTTTCTAAAATTGAAATCAATTGTGTTGTTTTTTCCCTAATGTCTCAGTTGGAAGCTGGAAATCCCATTTTTTTCCCCCTTTGTTGTTGAAATCATTATATATGAAGATTTCCCTATTTTCCCTATTTTCTTAATTAATACAGTAATTATGTGCCTAAGCTTCTAAAGATAACCAAATTGAACCAACGGTTTGTTAAGCTCAACTTTCAGCATAAAACAATACTTTATTTACTTCATTCCCTTGTGGTGCAGTGCTTTTCCAAATCAAGGTCAAGATACTATTGTTTCATTGATATAAACGCCACTAACTTGAAGGGTGATATTAATTAAATTTTCCTATTATTGCACATAGTAAAAACAGAATAAACTTGTAAAACTCCTAATAACACACATCACTCTGTTTATTGCACATCTCCCTGCGAGGCTGTGTACTGAAGAAATATGGAGGACAGATTTTTTTGGGTGAAAATGCAAACTGTGGAAAAATCTCTTTTTTAATGATTACTTTATGATATCAGGAAAAAAAAAATTAATTGACAATCAAATGCAAAAGAAAAAAAAAGAATAATTATCCATGCTATATAGAAATATTCTGTTTTTGAAACATATTTAAATGAATGATGATTTACAATCCTTGAATAGAAATGAGCTACTAATATGTTTATGGATAAAAATGCTTTTGCATTAAAATAAAAGTCAGATGTGGACTGGCCAGAGATTAATAAAATTCATTAATCTCCACCCAAAAAGTTTATTATTAACTTGAGTTACCATTTCTCCAGCTAGTTTAATAAGTAAAGAAAATGCATCTTGTAATGATTAAATGTTTTCATATTCCTTTCTCATATGGTTTACAGCCAGCAGTAAAGCCAGGCTTCATTTTCGAAAATGTTGAACTGCACCTGGGCATTAAAGCTTTTGCACCTGTATAATCCAAATGTTGCTATGCATAATATCACATATTGGCATACATTGAAGATAACTTTGTGACAAAAGTAGCTCTGCATGTATCCTGTGCATATATATATATATATCTCTATATATCTATATATATCTATATATATCTATATATATATAGATATATATAGATATATATAGATAGATAGATAGATAGATAGATAGATAGATAGATAGANATAGATAGATAGATAGATAGATAGATAGATAGATAGATAGATAGATAGATAGATAGATAGATAGATAGAAAATAAATAATCTTAGCTGAGAATACAGTAAATTGTTTGAAATAAAAATCCTACATCTCTATTACCAGACACTGATCTGATCTTGTTGGATAATAAAGAGACAAAGAAAGTTAGATGCATGTTCGGTACAAGTATATTTAGATAACAAATACTACAGATACAGTCAAGTTATATGAATGCATAAAAACATTGACCTGGATGTTAAATTATTAAAACAAGTAAAAGAAAAAGAGATGAACTTTCAGCAAAAGGAAAAATAGTTGAATTAAAGCCTTGGACTGTCCGCGAGTAACAAATGTAATTTTGTTACATTCATTAACACACAAACATTCAGACACCAGACCAGGCATTTTATTAGAAATGTAACTTTTAATGAACAGAGTTCAAGTAATGGGATTAAAACGTTGCTGCTTTGTTTTTTAATATTGCTACCTTCACACGTAGGAATACAAGGTAATGAATTGTTGGATAAATATGCAATAAAATCCATGAGAAAAAAACTCTCAAATGTTAGCATCTTTTAGTTGAGAAGGAGTTAAAAAGGTAATTAAAAGGTCAAAGAAAGATGGCAGAGACAGTGGGGAGATTAGTAGGTTGTTTTTATAACAATAAAAATAAAAGTTGGCATTGTGAGAAAAAGATTTGAAAAAATAGAATCAAAGACCTGCAATACAACAATTTACTTCAATGAAATCTGCCCTCTCCAAAAACATAAGTGTGAAATTACAACTCTGCTTTTGTAGCAGAATACATTAAATGTCATAAAATTCTGGTTTCAAAGAGAATGTAGGCTAACAGTTACATATTGTATAGAGAGTAACTCGGGTACGAAACACCTAGAACTGTGTCAATGTTACACAATGTTGAAGAGGCTTCATGGGGTTGATGCATGGGTGGTCTAGACAGGGGCCAATGGAGGCAAATGGCCTTGCAGAAATGGTCGCCAGCACTGTTATGGTATTTTGTACAAAAAACCTATACTGCAAAATTCTGCAAAAAGAAATAAAGTAAAAAAAATAAATACATAACTAATTTCAGACTTATTTTCTTAAAATTTATCAATCTTACCTTTTTTGAGTAAGTAGGCCTAGGACAATTTTCCAATAGAATACAAATATCTAGGTTTCAAAATAAGGGGGGAAACACAACTCCATTATATGATTTCAAGAGCATCATATCTAATTTTGTTATTGTAAGGGTAAAATACAAATTTATTTCGTAGATCACTGTATTTGCCTGCTTAAATTAAGGACCAATACACCTATTTCAAGATTGCTTTATTTATTTTTTCAGACCAGTTTTTGCTGTTAAATACTAAATCAGTTTGTTATGATCATATGCCCTGACCAATTTAATATTTAGCCTTTACAATTTACTTACAATTTACTTCCATAATTAATTAGAAATTACAGTTAGCTTTAAGCTCCAGCTGTATTAAGGTAGGATCACTTTTTTTAAAAATCTGTTAGATCAGGAGTCTGTAATCTTGGCTTCGTGGCTCATTTACAGGGGGGCCGCCAGGAATTTTGGGCCCCATGAAATACATCGATATTTGTGCCTCAACTTTTATGCTTGTTCTAAGAACTTATTTTTCATTAATCTGTGTGTAATGACAGAATATGTATTTTTGATATTGCTGCTTCAGGCTGCTCATGAGAATGATCAAGATTTATAGATGTGTTTTAAATGTTGTAATTTAATCTAAATATAAAAATCTAACTAAACTGTTTTAATATTGACAGATTTTTTTTAATTTAAATATCATGCTTAACATCTACTAGCATTTAACTGATGGTAAACCTCTGATAACTATGGTGTTTTCCTGTTGCCTGGTCTGGTTGGTAAAGGTCAATTCTCAGCTCTGTGAGATTTCTGGCGTAGTTGTTTGGCCTTTTTGTTATTTATAGATACCAAATAGGCTCAATAAATGCTGGATTATTCCTGTTTTTCCTTGAAAATGAAAAGAATCAACAAAAAAAAAACAAAACAAAAAAAACTTGCAATCATGCTCTGTTTCAGACTGCACCCAGCTGAGCAGCATCATTAATAATGTGATTCCCCTCCGGCATTGAGGAAGAATAACTACGCGGTTGTACCCAGCAGATAGCTGTCTTATTTTACTCAACTGGTTAATAATCTATTCTTAATTTAATTTAAGTCGTAGTTTAACACATGTCTCTGCAGCTTCTCTACTGTTACCCACTCATTACTCCATCCAGACAGTTTCTTGCCCACGACCAAAATCTAATAAATTAGCACAGATTCCCAAAGGAGTAATCATGATAATCTAATTAAAATAAACATAACTCCAATTGGGGAAAAAGTTAAAACGATACACTGTTTTTCCAGTGTAGTCCTGTATCTCTGAATGTGACTGGCTGGATGTGCTCTCTTCATCCTCTAACATTGGAGCTGGCTCAGACTCATCTGCCTGGCTGTGTGTTTCCTGGATGGGGCTGTCTCTTACAGTTGCTTTTTGTATCTCTGCTTCTGTCTCTTTGAACCCCAGTCGGCCTCGTTAGATGGCCGCTCTCACTGAGCCTGGTTCTGCTGGAGGTTTCTTCCTGTTAAAAGGGGGTTTTTCCTCTCCACTGTCACTACAAGCATGCTTAGTGTGAGGGAATGCATCTGAGTCAAAGAGTTGATGCAATCAACTGGTTTTCCTTAGATAGAAAACTTTGAATCAATTTGACTGTATGATCTGTTGAACTGTAAAGTGCCTTGAGATGATATGTGTTGTGAATTAGCGCTATATAAATAAACTGAATTGAATTAATTTGAACTGTTCAGTTAAGGAAACTTTTCTGAGAAAAAAAAGAGAGGGCAGGAAAACTGGGTCATCGTGTCTGACGCCTTCACCATCTCTCCTCTTTCTCCTTCCTTCCTCTTCCTTTTTGAAACCCCGACTTTGGGGCGCTGCATTTTTCAGCCACATAAGTTTTTACCAAACTGCTGCTTATTTAGACATTTTCTTGTTAATTTGTTTCTTTCGTTGTCACTACGTCCAATGATGTTTCTGTGGCATTTAAGCCCCGGCACGGGCACGAGCGAACTGCTGATGAAAGACGGCGAGACCTGATGTGATGCAGCCAGAATGCGAGGACCAAAAATGTATTGTAATTTCACTAGAGGGGTGGATGTCAATATATTCATGCTTTGTTTCACTATTTACTGCTGAAAAATGAGGGAGAACATTAAGATTATTTATTTTACTGCTGGACAAAAATATAGCGGGACAAATCTGTTCTTCTCCTTTTGTCCCCCTCACTCAAGGGCCTTTAGAATCAAGGGCCCTTTGCCTCGATTTTTTTTTTTGTGTTTGTTTTGCTGTTGTTACTTTTTTGTTTTGTGCCCCATAAAAAAACGCTACCAAATAGAAACAGTGGCTCCTCCTTGGCTCCTTTGGCGTTTAGAACCGCCACTGGCTTGCTGTCCAGCACCATGAACTCCACCGATCCACCTTAAAAAGTTTCGTCATAGTTTAGCCCCGCCTGCCGGGAGGTGAACGGAAGTGAAAGAAAGCAGGCCATAGTTGTCCTGGTATCGAAAAAGAACAGCTGTTTCGCAAAGACGGGGCGGAAAAATAACACAAGTTTCTTCTCTCCGTTGTTCAGCTGAGGAGACCCAATGTTGTAGAAGTCTTAGTGAACTCAACATGGTTTTCATTCCGAAGCCGTTGAAGCAGCTGCTGTTGCTTTTCGCCTTGTTTCTTCTCGCCGTGTCTCGGGGTGAAGGGAAGACGCAGCTGCCACGAAGCGTCGCTGCTTCAGAAACGGTAGAAACTTATGACAAATACTACAATTATGCTAACCTAACGAAGCTTCTACAGTCTTTGGCGCAGAACTATTCCCACATCGCGAACCTGTCGAGCATCGGTCGGTCTGTGGAGGGCAGGGAGCTATGGGTGATGCGGATCACCGTGGAGCCCGACAAAGACACGCCGGGCAAACCTAAATTTAAGTACGTGGGGAACATGCACGGAGACGAGACCGTGTCCAGGCAGGTGCTGATCTACCTGGTGGAGTACCTGCTCAGCAGATATGGAGAGGATGCCCGGATCACGGAGCTGGTGAACAGCACTGACATTTACATCATGCCCAGTATGAATCCAGACGGCTTTGAGAAAGCGGAGGAAGGGAACTGCAACGGAGACTTCAACGGAAGGAATAATGGCAACAATAAGGACCTTAACAGAAGTTTTCCCGATCAGTTTGACGGGACAACTGTGTCAGCAGATCAGATACCAGAGGTCATGGCGATGATCAAATGGATCAAAGAGCAAAAGTGAGATTTTCTCTTCTCTAACACAGCAGGTACCATCCAGGGCCTTTAGAGGTTTCCTCTAATATATATATATATATATATATATATATATATAAATAAAATGCTGGCTTGATAAAGGTTGCCTTTGCCAGTGACCTGAAAAGAGATTGTTACCTGGCAGCATCTTCCCTTCCCTGACGCTGATGGCTTAGTGGAAGGTTTTCCTCATACCTATCTAAAGGTTGTTCTAAAATAATTATCCATCAGTCCTGGAGCTCTTTATCTTCTTGCTGTAGTTGGAACCCAACAATCACATTTGTGTATTGAAATACACGTTGGGAAAAAAACACAGCAGTCAACAAGATGAAGCCAGTGTAGAAAGTACCTTAAGTTATCATTTGTTAATAAATAAGTGACAAACATGTAATAAAACACCAGCTCATCAAAAATGTGATTAAAGTATAATATATTTTGTGCGTTTATTATTTACATTTAAAATAGTTTCTTAAAAAATCTGTTTAGAGCTTGAAAAAAAATCTGCTTATATTAAATATATTTCAGTACATTTTAAAATAATGAAGAAGAAATCAGTTAAGTAGTTAAGATACTAGTACAAACATGTTTGCTGCTTTAGACTGAGTGCGTGTACCAGTATATACGTTTTATAACAGCAAACTCTACTCAAACTATCCCTGTTGGTTAAAACCTGTTGTCTTCTGCCAGATTTGTTCTGTCAGGGAACCTGCACGGCGGGACTGTGGTCGCCAGCTACCCTTTTGATGACTCTGCCTCCCACCAGAGTGAGGGCCACTACAGCCAGTCAGAGGATGACACTCTGTTTCGCTACTTGGCCCTGGTGTATTCCCGTAATCACCCTGTGATGAAAACCGGTCAGCCTAACTGTCCTGACACTCCAGAAGAAACCTTCAAAGACGGCATCACCAACGGAGCAAGCTGGTATGATGTTCCAGGTGAGTAAAATAAATCTGGACCGCTGCTCAAGGGTAGAATGTTGGATTAAGGTCTACTGCCTTCTGCTCTGTGTGTTGTGATGAAATGAAATGTAGGCCATCTTTTGTTTAGCCATCTCCTGTAGGGGAGTCACATTTTTTTTTTTTTACAGCTGTAATCATCTGAGTTACACAGAGTTCATTTTTATGTTTTTATCACTTTCTTTCTGCTATCCTACATACTTTTCAAGCACAGATAGCCTGCTGTTGATGATGATGATGATTGTGTAAGCCTGTTCTTGTGGACAGCAAACTACACTTAATCTTGACTGTTTGCAGCATGTTCAGGTTTGCATGAGTTTGCACAAGCAGTGACATGTTGTGGATGAATTAGACAAAAGTTAGTTCATTTTATTTCATTGTAGGTACTACTCAGTTTTTGTTTTTTTCAGGATTTTTGTTGTTATATCTTACAATATAGACAGTATTTGGTCATGTCTCGTAGGTTTCTTTCTTTCGTGTTATTTCCTAAATTACAGGACAGGAGGTTTTACCCCACTCCTTTAATCTGTAGGAGTCAAAGTTAGTATTAAGCAGTTTTGGTTCTGAAATACCGTCATGTTCAGTATTATTATATATTTAAAGGACAAATGTATTATATATTCCATCTTATTTATTTTTGAAACTCAACTTACTTTAATTCTCATATTCTGTTTTAAGGAATGCATAAAAAAACATAAAATAAAAGGAAGACGCAAAACGCAGTCCAGAATGCATAGGGACATATAATAGAGGCTAGTTAAGACGGAATTAGTAACAATTACTCCTGCTTGAATCCCGGTTTGTTAAGTTACAATTTATTTGTTTAAAGTTGTGATGTTTAAGACAATGATTTTTAATTGCAGTAGCTTCCAAACCTAAAAAAAAACAACATTCTTCCCAGGGCTTTAAAAGCACCGTGTCACAAACCCAGTATGCATCTTATTCACCACAGAGGTGCTTCAATTCTAGGTGCATTAAGGTAGACAATGTCATGTGGTTAATTTGCATTATTGATCTTGGGTCTAAATACTAATATAGCCTCAGTCAGTACAAGAGCAGATATTTTTTTAATGAAAACAGAGCTTTAGAAAGAACATAAGTTATTAATATATATATTTTTTTTATTTGTTTAAACTTTGTACCATTAGAATCAGTGAGTGTACAACAAAGGCAAATTGAAAATTGCAATATAAGGTGTTTTTCCATTAGCTTTTTTCTTATACGGATTTTGAAGCATCGCATCAGAAAAGCTTGCTGCATATTGCAAAATCTAAAAAAAAATGAAACCCTCATTCACTAGAATGGTTTCGCTCTCGCTTTAGTTAGTTTTCGGCTTTTGCGAAAATATTTGCAAAATGGATGGAAGATGGAAACTGTTTTTTCAAATCAGCTGTGAAGTAGCAAGCTTTTACGTCACATGATTGGTCAGCTGTTCCCTCTGTTTGCGACTACCCAGATGTTTGTATTATGTATGTAAACATAGCCAGACTAACATCTCCATTACTAACGTCAGAACAATTAGCCTGCTAGAAACTTATTCATTGAAACTTTCCACCCTTACTGATCTGTGGTCCAGGCTAGATTGCAGCCTCTACTTCCTGTTTATTACACCCATATTCGACGATACAATGTGGACAACGACTATTACGACATTATGCTCTGCGTTACTTGGTTAATTTGCTTCAGACCAAATGGAAGAGCTGCAAATACTCATTTCCTTTTTTTATTTTTATGAGCCTGCTTAAAATTCTCATTTAAATTCAATTCAGTTTATTTATATAGCGCCAAATCACAACACATGTCATCTCAAAGCGCTTTACAGTTCACGAGATCATACAGTCAAATTGATTCAAAGTTTTCTATCTAAGGAAAACCAGTTGATTGCATCGACTCATTGACTCAAATGGAATCCCTCACACTAAGCATCCTTATAGCGACAGTGGAGAGGAAAAACTCCCTTTTAACAGGAAAAAACCTCCAACAGAACCAGGCTCAGAGTGAGCGGCCATCTGCCGAGGCCGACTGGGGTTCAGAGATAGAAGCAGAGATACAAAAGGCAGCTGTAAAAGGCGGCCCGGTCACTTGGATGGCGGCTATAGAAAAGTGCTTCTTGATGTATTTGCCATGACTCGGACGGCTTTTGGCAACAGGAATATGTATTTTAAAGAACACTGATCTTCTCTGCAAAAAAGTTATTTATGATCCGATTTTCTTATGTTTCATACTTGTAACTCCTAAACATGATAACGGCAGCGTTCCTCTGAGCTGATTAAATATTGACCGGCCAATCCAACTAGTTCACTGCCAGGAATTTAACATTAAATTTCATCCCTCTTCCTAAACCTAGATTTTAGGAAATCAGACGGTTTTATCATGAATTCTGTAATGTCTATAGAAGGGGCTATAAATCCTAAACATCTTCACCACTCCAACACTTGGGATGTAATGAATGTCCAGTTTTGCATTTGCAATAATGATATATTGCACACACTTTTATTCATTGTGTGTTGAGGACTCGTTATATGAAGACCTGACTTTTACAGCGGAACCTGTTTTTTTTCCTTTTTTCTGACAGTTTTTATATATATATATATATATATATATATATATATATATATATATATATATATATATATATATATATATATATATATATACACACACATTTTGGATACAGTTACAGCTGTGTGCTTGAGGCCTGAAACTGGATCAACAATCATGTGTTACTCTTTTGTGTTGTTGGCTTCTGCAGGGCAGTGTCGTACGTGTCTGCAGTTTCAGGTTGCGTCTCCAGTTTCCTCTTGTGATGCCTTGTGTTTTAAGTTTTCAGAACGACAGCTGTTCAGGAGGCGACTCCTTATGCATCAGCTGATTTAATTGCCTTCATAAAAACATGGCTCTCTGGAAGCAGCTTATCTGTCAGCCTCTATATAACCCTCACCTTTCTAGCTAGGTTACCTGTATTAACCAAATCTTATCAATAATTCTGACTACTTAATGTCCAATTATTCTGTCCTTTTGTTGTCATCAATATACATCTATAATACCCGATTTATCAAAATAAAATTTAAAATAAACACCTGTTTTCCCCCAAGTAGTCTTTATAGTTCACGTACAAGGAATTTTTGGATTGGAAATTGTAAATTTAATCTGTTTTTACTTAATTTACTAATGTACTTTGCCTTAAAAGGCACATTTCAATGTTGCAGCTCTTCATTGTTAAATTTCACACTATTTCACCATCTCAATCTTAAGCTGACAATTACATTTTTTGTAAACAAAACTTTGCAAGAAATTTGCAGATTATACCTAAACATTGTATATATTGTGTCTTACTGGAGGAAAGAGGTGCATAACCCAGCAGATTATTTATCAAATAGAAATGTATGAATGTATGAAACCTTTATTTATCCAGGTATATCTTACTGGGATGAAAAATCTATTTCAAGAGAGACCTAGACAAGAATGGTGTTTGATCAAAGCTAAATTAAAACACTTAATTATATAAAAATGTACAGCTAATCATAGAAATCTGTCAAAAAATTAAATTCACAGTTAAATATTCGGTATATAAACCATTCATTTAAAACTTAATTATGAAAGCTGTTATATATGATGAAGATAATATATATTTAGATAATATATATATACTTTTTCTTAATAAATTCTAGATTTTTATATATATATATATATATTGTTTTCACATATCTATTTATTCAGAATTTATGCAGTGAGTTGATTGTTTTGCGGTCACTTTCGGAATCCTGCTGTTAGTGTGACTCAGTCACATCTGCACCATAGTAAAGATACAATCATTTAGAAACTAAATACCAGCTAAATCTGGACCCAGCAGCTGTAAGTTAAACTTTGTGAAGACGGCGCCTAGTGAGATCATGAGTAGCCGATGCAAAGTGGCCTGGGGGAGAGACAGGAACAGAAGATGGTTTTGTTTGGCTGCCAGATCCTCATAGAATAACCCACCTCCATTTTTCACAGTGATTCATGTTATTATAACCCATAATCTGTTGACTAATTACAAAGAACCTTTATTCCCTTCACCTGTACATGAATTTAAAACTAAATGCAAGGGTTGATTTTAATTTAACTTCCTTAAACCGTAAGATTTTAAGTGTAAAATGTCTTTTCAATTATTTTTATTCAATAGTTTATACTAAATTTGAACCCCAAGGGAAATCTGGTCTAATCTGTGTTGTTTTTCTTATTCTGCCAATGGCTGCCAGCTTTCCTGTTTTGATTTTTTTTGTGCTAAACCGCCGCCGACATCCTGCTGTAATCGGCACCCCAGCGTCGCTCAGGTTTTGGCTTCATTGTCTGATCGGTAGTTTCCTGCTCTGTTTGGGGCGGGCCGTCAGACCTCCTATTTAAACAGGATATTTAAACCTGAGCCTCTTAAGCCTGTGTTTGTTAAACTTTGTTTGTGCAGGTTTTTTACTTTAGGGATTTGCTTCAGTGGCAGTTAGTGTAACCTAACCAGAGACAAAAGTTAATGTCTTCTGGTCAGAGTTTTGTGTTCAACAGTTTGCTGTCAGTACTGAACATAGATCCACTATTATTACCCCATCAGTTATAGGTGAGATATTTAAAATGCCATATTTGGATTGGTTACCGTAACAACCTGCTCAGTCTGTTTCCTCAGAGTCTCAAAGGTGTCCTGAAGGTTAACTGTAGTACACCCTTACTTCAAATAAGTACCCAGGCTGTGTTTACTCATGCTGTTGTCTGGTTCCTTTAACTGATGGGTTAAGCAGGTTATTTTAATTATCTTTGTTGCAACAGTAAATTCTCCTAAACATAATTTAGGATATTTTTTTCCAATAATATGTATGCTTTTTGAGAATTAAAGGTCTCTTTTGTTCTTCCAGTCACTGATTTTAAAACTAGAATGATGTCAAAATATGTTTTCTGTCAAAAAGATAAAAAAAAAGGAATATGTTGACTTTAAATTGTGCTAAAAATGAATTGCACGATAAAATAAAAGGAAAATAAAGGAACATAAAGATAAAGCAGGTAGTAAATTAAATAAAAGTTGAAACAGAAATTCAGCTAATGATACCCAAGTTACGTTTCCCTTTAATAAGTCCAAACAAAAGGGTTTTAACTTTAACTTTTAGTTTGCGTCTCAGTACATAAGATAGAAGTCAGTTGTTTTTTTCTTAGTGTTCAGTCTTTGACTCCGTTTGATGAGACTGTTTAATAAGTTTGTTATTCTTTGACTCGGTTTCTGTGGCCACCTTTCGCCCTCTAGACCTCCGTTACTCCGGGGTTTTTCCGCAAAGATAGTCGGCCTTAGTTGGTTCTCTGGTGTTTCTTGCTGTTCACTTCACCAGACCTGCAAACTGCAGGTTTCTCGTTGGGAAAACAGCCTTACCAGAACTTTCTGTAATCCCCCAGTTTCAGAGTGTGATAACAGTGTTTTTATACTGTAGCATGTTTATGTTTACATTGCTGTCTTGTTGTTCAGGAGGAATGCAGGACTATAACTACCTCTATGGGAACTGCCTGGAAGTCACCATGGAGCTGAGCTGCTGCAAATATCCTAAAGCTTCCGAGCTGCACAAGGAATGGGATCTGAACAGGGAGTCTCTTCTGGCCTACATGGAAAAGGTTAGGACCACAAATAAAATTTGTTTATGCCTGGCATTAGTCAGGAACGGGGACATTAAGCCACGGTTGTTTTATTTCTAAATCTTTGATCTTTAAGACACTGTGCTATTCTCTTAAAGGTACACATGGGTGCCCGTGGCTTTGTGAAAGATGCAGTCAGTGGTGCCGCCCTCAGCAACGTCAGCATTGTGGTCGCTGGTATCCGACACAACCTGACCACAGGAAAATTTGGAGACTTCTACCGCCTTCTGCTCCCGGGAACGTACAACATCACGGCTGTGGCTCCAGGGTGAGGCTCTCCACATTCCACAGTTGGTGCAGACTGAGACTATTCAGTAAAAGTGCATTAATGAGTGAAAACACAAAAACTCTGTTTCAAATTTTTAATGCAAAGGGGATGTCAACCATGTATAGCTAAATAAAGCTTATTACATGACCTCTGTATTGTAATGAGAAGATATTGATATTTTGTGGTTCTAATGGGATAACTTTTTAGGTTTAATTACTGTGAAGGCTTTTGCAAGCATATTGAATCTTACTTCCTTTAAAAGTTACAGAGTAACTGGTTAAGTAGGTGGATTCAGTGCAGAACTTCCTGGTTAATCTAAAGCGAGCACCATGTTTTTATCCTGACTTGGTTGCAGTTGCTGTCGATATGAAGGCATGATTTCCCTGTGCCTTTCTCCCTGTATGCAGGTACCTATCAATGACAGTCAACAATGTCCAGATCATTGATGGGAAACCCACTGAGGTTAACTTTACACTACGGCCTTTTGTCAATGAGGCTGAAGGCAGAACCCCCACAACTACAACATCGGCTCCATCCACCAGTCACCTCGTCATTCCTGCTACAAAGGCCTCCAATATCACCCAGACTCCCGCTGTTGCCAGCACCCCTCCGTTCTTTCCACCTGGTCATGAGCCCATCCATCCTAAGTATTTCCGTCACCACAACTATGCAGACATGGAGCTCTTCTTACGCAAATACAACAGCGAGTTTTCCCCCATCACCCACCTTTACTCCATTGGCCGCTCCGTCCAAGACCGAGAGCTGTACGTGATGGTCATCTCTGACAACCCGACAGTTCATGAGCATGGTGAGTGGCAAACTGCAGTGTCCAGAGAACGGCTGCTTTTAGTTATTCATTTTCAATATTTGATACACAGGGTTCATTTCTATTGTTAATACAAGAATTTTTTTTTTTTTTTTAATCTCCTGGATTCTTTCAGGGGAACCAGAGTTCAAGTATGTGGGCAACATGCATGGAAATGAGGTGGTGGGAAGAGAGCTGCTGCTCAATCTCATCGAATATCTGTGTCATAACTATGGTACCGACCCTGAGGTCACTCAGCTGGTGAACAACACTCGGATTCACATCATGCCCTCCATGAACCCTGATGGCTATGAGGTCGCTGTGGAAGGTAAGAGAAGTAGAGACTAGCATAAAATCGGAACCTTTTGGAGACCAAACCTCTATGTTTTATGTGACTTAAGAACTTTTTATATGCATCTTTGATAAATATATCGCTTTCAGATGGTCAAAGGTAAGTAATATTCCTCTAACACTTGCACTGAATAACAGCCTTGCATTTCAATAAGATATCAAAGTGTAGCTATTATAACATATCTGATCCATCCAATACTGTTGCATACAAACATTAGATCTCCAGCTAAGATGAAACTAAACATTCAGTGACATGAGGGCTGAAACTCAGGGGATGATGTGTATGAAGTATAAAACCTTCAGCCCAAGATGGTCAGGTGGTTATTTAAGGATGGACAGGGAGGAGAGGAGGACTACTGTTCTTACACAGAGGCATGCTAGTAAATGCATAACCTATGATGTCATGCTTAATGACATGAATTTAACCATAAACAACAACCATACTTAATAGAGGTGATGGGACTTAATGTTTTCTTAAATACACATTTTTATTTATTTATTTATTTTATTTTTTTACAAACCTCCTAAAGAAGTGTTAGAACAGGCCTTTAGTAATTTGACTGTTTTTATAACTGCTATCACCTTTATAGCTTTTGTAAAGGACAGCTGCAAACTGGTCAGATTGTGTTTGGGCCTTGCCTTTTGGTTTTCAGCTTTTTCTAAATTGTTCCTGAAAAAGACACGGATATAATCATTCTAACGTTGTGAAGTGGCTTTCTTTCACATCACAAACTCAAACCAGCTAGATTTCACCTGTCTTTTCATTTGGGCTCCTTTTGCCATTTCTATTCAACTTTGCCACTTTAGTCCCTTTACTTATTTTCCTTTCTGTTTTTGTTCTCGTCACTCTAGATGGTTGGGATGTTTGTCTTCCTGTTTGCTCTTGCTTTTTGAATACTAGGCCCGTTTTGCCTTACAGATAACTATTTTCTTTTTTTTTAAGTGTTTGCTTACGCTACTCTCAGTTAAATGCATTAAAACTGATCCAGGCCATAACATTGCAGTAGCCAGGTTTCAAACACACTCTAGTTAATCATTTCAAGACGGATATATCTTAAAAGTTAAAAGGAATGTATAAATGATTGACCAAATATTTGAATGCAACATAAATGATGTTGGAGAAAACGAGCACTTTCTAATGTCTTTAGATAATAAACCCCTTCTTTTTGTGCAGCTCACGTTCCCTCTTCTTATTTTCTACTTTCTTAAAGTAGCTTCTCAACATCCTTTACTCAATAATTACTGCAGAAGTACTGAAGGAAAGGAAAAGGGAAGGATGTACATTTAAGAAGGAACTTGCTTTCTGTGACCGATAAGCTGCAGTGACTCATCAGCTGAGTTTGCTTCCCCGCAGGTGACAGGACGGGCTACAGAGGCCGCAACAACAGCAACGATTATGATCTGAACCGTAACTTTCCAGACCAGTTCGTCACCATCACAGAACCCAGGCAGCCAGAGACCATAGCTGTCATGAACTGGTTGAAGAGCATCCCCTTTGTTTTGTCTGCAAACCTCCACGGAGGTAAATAAGTCTCCCAGTGTAAAAACCTTTGTTAAGTCACAACTTTTCTGTTTTTTTTTTTTCCATTGTTATCTTTGTTTTAATGTTTAGATCTACAGTTTTAATTGTTGGTTATTCTAACAGTTGAAATATTTACAGTTCTCGTTTGACTTTATTTTTCTGACGTCCAGGCTCCCTGGTGGTCAACTACCCCTTTGATGATGACAAAGATGGTCTGAGTCATTATAGCAAGTCACCCGATGACGCTGTTTTCAGGCAGGTGGCCAAAGCATACTCACAGGTAATTGAATCTATCTCTGGCTAAAATAATATCTTCTACTTTTATTTAAGTTTATATTTTCTTGTTCTGGAATAAACCTGTGCAATGGAAACTAATTCTACTGAACTACGGTTGTATGTGATGGACCCATACAAATCAGAGGATAATTGGCCCTGGTCACACAGCATCTGGCTTTTTAATCCAAGATTCATCCGATTGATTAGTTATTTTCTTTTCCTCATGTCACACTGACTTCAGTGCATATAGTGGGACTCCTACAATGCCTAGGGAAGCAGATTTTTCCTTTGTCTCTATGTCCCTGAAATTGAAACAATGTCCCACGTTTGACCTGGACGGGTTATGAAAAGTGAAAAGAACAACAAAAAAACAGGCGGTGCGGCTACAAAGCAAAGCCCGACTTCATGACCAACCTGCGCAGGATCTCTATAACCAGAACAGATGGAGTATTTTAATATATACAAAAAATAAAGGCAACTCTGTTTGAAGATAATGAAAACAAGCCAACAAAGACTGTGGGGCGGTTTATACAGGAACTGTTGAGGCAGTGAGAGGTGATTCTCGGAGAGCGAGGTGAATTATAATTTTTTCTGGAGGATGACTATTGTACTTCATGAGTTTTCTGTCCCTCTGAACTCCTATTATGCAGTAATTGAGTTTACTGAAATGTTTTATTTAGTTTGTATGTCAGAGTATGTCCCGCCTGCTCTCTGTGTTATTCCAAGTCGGGCAAACCAGACTGTTTAACCAGGAGTCTACCTCAGTCAGAGCTATGCAAGCCCCCTTGTAGAGAATCATTGCGGGTGTATTCATATCGCAGTTTTCTTCTTCAAATCTGTAAGCTTCCCAAGATCTCTTTAAGAATATTTACAAGAGAATAAGGTTGATTATATATAAGGCTGTTATATTACATGGGACCAGATATGAAAGCCTACCTTTTTATTTTATTTTTTTTTAAAAGACTCTAGAAAACCCCATATCTTCCCTCCTGGCTAAGAGCTTTGTGTTATTTGATGATACACCGTCTAAAAAAGTCTCCATGAACACACAGAATATTAAACATTATAAGGAAGAATGATTTCTTTAGCAGAGCCGTGTATTTCTTTTGCATCTGTAGGGGATTTTTTTTAAAACGTGAATACAATTGAAGCCATTGTTTAGTTGCTGTTTGTGTTAAATGTGCTTACAGGAGAATGCTCTAATGCACAAAGGACATCCCTGTGAGGACCTGTACCCTGAGGAACATTTTGAGGATGGCATCGTTAATGGGGCCAGGTGGTACTCTGTTTCTGGTAGGCCTTCAAGTCTTTGTCGCTAAGAGCTTATCTAAGGTCTTTCCGTTTGACACCATTTCCATTTCCTTCTCAAGATTTTAGATTTCACTTTTTAAGTCCTATTTTTTTGTTGTCTAATCCTTTCCTCACACTGGAAAAAATGGAAATCTAAATAAGTCACTTTTTTTTCTTAAAACCAGTGAGTTTGTTCTTTGATTAAGGAGGTAAGTGAGACACTTTGCCAGTGGAACACGACAAATTATATTTAAAATGAGACAAAACAAATGCGTTGTCTTATTTCAAGTGCACATTATCTAGTTATCTTATTTTAAGGGTAAAAATACTCTTTCCATTGGCAAATCATCTTATTTATCTACTCAAATTTAGGGTATATACAATATGTCAACCTGCTCTGCACATTCTGGGGAACAGTGAATAGAATTGACTAGAATAATTGATACATATTTCACAGGTATTTGCACCTTCTATATTTGCGTTTAGCATCCAAATGTTTAGTATTAATAAACTAGTTTTAATTTTAAACAATGATAGAATAAGTAAACATAAAATACAGTTTAAAAGTGTTGATTTTAGTCATTAATGAGATAAAAAGCTGTCCAGAAGCAGCCATTCCCATTTAGATGAGGTCAGTTTCCATTAAAAAAACAACAAAAAAAACATAAAGAAACTGCAAAAATGGCATCAGAGGGAACGTTTCTAGATGAAAACTGCAGCATAGTTTGGCCGGTCTCATGTTCATCAAAAACACTTTTTGTTGTTCTAAAGGACTAAGGGAAGATATTCTATGTACTGATAGAAAAAAAAAATATATATTTTTGTGTAAGGTATGTGACCTGGTAAATCTGCGGTAAGATATCTGTAGTAGAATACCAGACCATAATTTTATTACTTTAGATCCATATGCAATTAAATAATGCAGCAGAACAACATAGCAAAATCACACTAGCATGAGAACTTCTGAATGGTTCCAACAGTAAGTTTTCTGGTGTCGCCAGTCAAATTCTGGTCTTGTATATAACGTTCTAAATCCCTCCGCTGTGACTTAAAGGGATTCCGGTTGGTTTATGAATTTATATTTGTCAAAAGGCAAGGATTGATCTGCAATAGGGAAAATACTTTTTACTCTTCATGATATCAGTCACATCCCAACTTTTGATTAAATTATATAGTGAATAAATAAACAATATATTAAGCAAATTTTTTTTTTTTTTTTGCGCAGGAGGAATGCAGGACTGGAATTACATCAACACAAACTGCTTTGAGGTGACCATCGAGCTGGGCTGCTTCAAGTACCCTCTGGCTAAGGAGCTGCCAAAATACTGGGAGCAAAACTGGAGAGCTTTGATACAGTTCATACACCAGGTAATAAGAACAGTTGTTGAGGGTAGCTTGTGCCACACTGTCAATGATTACTATTTCCTTCTGATCATTTGGTTGCTTGTCATCGTAGGTTCACACCGGAATAAAAGGCACAGTTTCCGATGACAGAGATAAGATGGGAATTCCCAATGCCACCATCAGCGTGGAAGGAATAGACCACAACGTCACAACAGCTCATACTGGAGACTACTGGAGACTGTTGGTCCCTGGGACTTATGCTGTCACCGCTTCTGCTGATGGGTAACATTATTGTTTCAGAAAGTGCACTTCACCAGAATCCTTATTCTCTTCATTTTTTTCAAAATGCCACTAACTTAAGAATACTTTTGTTTTTTATCTCTAAAGGTATAAACCCGTGACCATCTACGCTACAGTCTCAAAGGATCGACCAGAGCTGGTGGACTTCAGACTTAACCGTTTATACTCGGAGAGTAACAACCACGCAGCCACCACTCCCCAGCTGGTCCAGAGCCCATCTGACAGGGAGCTCAACAGCCTGATAAAGGAGCTTTCTGAGGACCATGGCCTGGAGCAGCTGGTCAAGAGCTCAGCCACAGTGAATAGCTTCCACTACCGACGTCCCAAAAACCTGGAGGATTCCTTGAGAGGCCTCCAACTTAACTTTCCCCATATTACACATTTACAGATGTGGGTATTCCTTTGACTACCAAGACTTCTATTGACATAGCAGCTGTTAATGACACAGTAAACATTTAGCTGTTAAAGCTGATTTATACTTCGTCGTCTGCGTAGGTGTCGCAGTGAACAAAAAGACGTCCCTGCCCCCTCTGCAGACACTCTGCTGCACCTCTCCCCAAATTGTAGGTGACCACAGACAGTGCCGCAGACAGAGGCCGACTTGTTTTGTTTTTATGACCGCAATTGCGGAAAACAATTTGTGAAGTTTGACCAGCTAAAGAGCGAGGTGCGCGAGAATGCTGGGACCCTTTTTCCACCTTGATCTCCGCTCTTTTTTCGCCCTCGTGTCCCTCCGTTTTCGGACAAACTTGCCCCCACTTCCTCACCACCTCGGCCGCATTTAGACCCACAACGTATAGCACAGACCACGCTCAAAATTGAGCATAAATCAAAAATGTCTGCGTCAAGCTCACTGCGACACACTGCTGCGGGGAGTATAGTCAGCCCTTTAATGTTGTTGATATCACCGTAGTGTTAGCTGCTGTGTGTAGTGAGGCATTAAAATAATGTGGTACCATGTTTTTCTTGTTTAGGCTTGGCCGTAGTGTAGATTTCAGAAACATTTTGGCTCTGAAAATCTCCAATAATCCGAAAGAGGCCGAGCCGTCCAAACCAAAGATCCGCTTTGTGGCAGGGATCCACGGCAACGCTCCTGTGGGAACAGAGCTGCTCATGGAGTTTGCTACCTGCCTCTGCATCAACTACGGCAAGAACCCCGCCATCACCAAGGTGTGCATCAGCCTAAATATACAGTAGCCTGCAAAAGTTTTCCTTCAATCTGGTAGAGACAATCCTAAAAGGGGGCTTTGATTCAGCGAAGCAGAATATAAATCTCAATCACACTTCAGAATGATTCATTTTGCTCCAAATCATGTTTACATTTTTTCCCCATGTTGTATTTTTGCAAGTCTTAGTGAAGGTATATCAGTTACGCTCTGAATAAAGAAAAAAGCTGACATGGTTGTATAATATGGCCTCTCTATGTTTTCCTTTCTCCAGCTCATCAACGAGACCAACATTTTCATTGTGCCCTCCATCAACCCCGACGGACGTGAAGAGGCCACTGAGAACGACTGCTCATCTGACCGGGGCCACAGCAATTCTAAGCACAAAGATCTTGACACAACTTTTTTTGGTCTGCTTTAATGACACGCATTCTTTAGCTACTTTTCTGTCAACGTCTGATTAGGAATGAGACGGTGCAGCTGTTTTACCATAGACTTGATTTGGAATCTCTTTTGTCTTTGTTTTCCCACTTGAACAGGCAACTCATCGCAGCAATTGTCTGAGCCACAGCCTGAAACCGTAGCGATGATGAATTTCATTCAAAGCAATGACTTCAGTCTGTCTGTCGCCTTGGATGGAGGCGCTCTGGTTGTCACCTACCCTTATAACAAACCTGTTCAAACCGGTAATACCACTTTGCATAGTCTAGCTCTTCTGTATTTCATTATGCCTTTAGAACTTATTACTTTAAGAGGAAAACATCCCCACTGCACTGAGAAGCTTTTCCTCTTCATGCTTGCAAATCGGAAACTAGATGTGATTGTTGGCTTTGTTTTTGTAGTGAATAATGAGGCCAATTTGAAGTACTTGGCAATGGTGTATGCTAAGAATCATCCACGGATGCATCCCGGAGATACTTTGTGTTACAACAATGGGCAAAGTACGACTTTTAATCATCTGCATAAATAGATGGTAATAGAAGGTAACTTTGTTTGTTAACTACCAACTTTCATTTTACTCAGTGGGAAACGTCCCTGATGGAGTGATGAAAGCAGCAGAGCTACATAGTCACATGGGGAGCATGATGGTAAGTATTTCCTTATCTTAAAGGCGCCAAGTCAACTGCAGAAAAATGTGGACAAGTTAGTTATATTGATTAAGCCAGTACAAGTTTTTAAAGTAGCAAGGCTCTTTAGAAAAAAAAAGACATACAAAAAAATTACTTAAAGGTAATGAGTTACTTACACACGCATGCACATACATATTATGCCACACTATCTTTGTGGGGACCTCCATTGAAATTGCATTCATTTCTGCAGCTTAACCTAAACCCTTACTCTAACCAATAACAACATATACCTAACCCTAAATCTAACCTGTACTCAATTCACACCTGAGTCCTATATTATACTGAATTTTGAAGCGTGGTCTGCGTTATGTTATTTCATGCCACACTGCAAGAGGGACTATCATGAACTAGCTGTGGGTCTAGATACGGCCGAGGCGGTGAGGAAGTGGGGGCAGGTTTGTGTGAAAACAGAGGGACATGAGGGTGAAAAAGAGCGGGGATCCAGGTGGAATAAGGGTTCTTGCGCACCTCGCTCTTCTAGCTGGTCCAACTTTACCAGTCTTTCCGCAATGGCGGTCATACAAACAAAACACTTCAATAAGGTACCAAACAGGAAATGTGCATGTGTAGAGCGGATGTAGATTTGACCAATCAGAGGCCTCCTGTTTGCCGCACTGTCTGCGGTCAGCTACAATTTGGGAGAGGTGCAGCAGAGTGTCTGCAAAGGGGGCGGGGACGTCTCTGTTTTCACCGCGACACCTACACAGACAAACTAGTTTTTATGTATAAATCAGCCTTAACCCCACTTAAAGAAGAGAACTTCTACTCATGGGGGGACCAGCCATCAGTTCATACAAGTACCGATAAGTTCTTAAAATGTAGCAAATTTCTAGGAAATTTTCCCCAGAGGGTAAGAAAAACACACACAGTAACCTGAGTGAAGTGGCTGTTATGTAGGTTTAAGGACCACAGCAGAGACTAAGCTTTTATCAGTCAAAATGGAAGAAATGCTCTCATATGACGATGTAAAGGATGCTCTTAAGAGGTTTTATGGGTGGCTTTTAAAACATTAATTCATCATTTGCTGGTCCAGGCCATCTGCTGCCTCTGCTCATCATCTTGCTCAGATCTCCTGCTGTCCCTTCTTACCTCCAGAGCGGGGGCCACACTCTATTCGAGTTCTTGTTCTGTTCTCCTACAGCTCAGACCTGAGTTTGAGAACTTCAATCCTCCCCAAAGCAGGATAGTTTTGTTTCCTGGTCAAAAAGAAGTACGACTGGGATCCAGCAGTACCTGCTGGGCTCCTCAAACTTGGAGCATCTCTGGTGGATCAGGTGGACCTAGGCAGCCGGGACCACTGTTCTGCTTTTCCTGAATAAAATCCATCAAGAAAGGGACAGAGATTCCTCCTATTGGATTTTGCAGTGTAGATACAGGGGTGGTGATTGTCGTGAATTAATGGCATTATATCAAGTGAGTGACAGCACCCAATTGCGGTGACATCGCTAGAATTGCGCTTGTTGTGGGTTTGATATGATTTTGCCTTTTGTAGGTTTAATGGTTTCTACTTACCTAGAAATGTTTTCTGTTGGGTTCAGAAATGTAATTTAGGGACTTTCTTTTGACCATTTCTCTAGAAGGAGATGGCACTAAGACTCAGAGCACTATAAACTGGTCATATGATTGCAGGACAGTTTTTTCTTTTACTCAGTAGTTAAATGTTCCCACTTTAACCAATTGTGCTCTATATATGCACAAAATACGGCGTATAACAATATTTTTGTCTTTATGGTTGTAAGAATGGCCATGATAACCATGGAGAATACCAGGGTCTTCTGGATGAATGAACCCGAAATGTATTTACCTTCACCAAACTCATTTAATTCGAGTCCTGAGGGTAATATAACAGTCCTTAAAAAGTTAATGTGTGAACTGGTTGAACACTTGGTATCATTTCACACTGAGCAATGCTCTGATGACAACCAATACTTAAAAAAAACCAAAACTGTTTGCTGAGGCAGTTTGCATGCCTACGTGGTGGATTTCATCTTTCTTGAAGAACCTCAATTTAATTATCTAATGAATTAAATAGTTTAGCAGAATTTTTTTAACTTTTAAGCATTTCATAGCCTTAAAATTATTAACCTGAGAAATGAACTCATTAACCAACCTTTATTTGCCATCATGTCATGTCTCATTCCTTCCACATGTTCCTCCAGGACTTCAGTATGGACTTTGGACACTGCCCTGAAATCACTGTGTATACTGGCTGCTGTTTGTTCCCGGCTGCTAACCAGCTAAGCGCGCTCTGGGCGGAAAACAAGAAGGCTCTCTTCAGTATGTTGGTGGAGGTAGGACTTTACTATCAGTATTTAGGATTTTTGCAATTTACGTAAATATTTTTGCTCAGTATTAAAATGTTTAATATTCATGATATAATAAAATCAATTTAAATTCATTTGACTTGTAATATTGTTGATGTTTTAATCACACAGTTTAATAGATTATAATGAAGTACTAATGGTTAGACAGGCTTTGAGTTTAAGTGTTTTGCTAATTTTAAGGTCCATAAAGGAGTCCGAGGAGTAGTGAAGGACAAAAGTGGGAAACCGATTGTTGGAGCAACCATTTTTCTGGACACAACACCAAAGGTCTCCACTTCTGAGGGCGGCTACTTCCACATCCTGGTCAAACCGGGCAGCTTTGGTATTGACATCATAGCTGAAGGCTATCAAAGTCAACATAAAGTGGTACGCAGTGTTTTACATGCTGTTGTGAAGTATATATAGAACTGTTCTAGTTTTCTATGAGGAAAACTGAGAGTTATTTGCATGTGAGCTGGTGTTGTAGTCAACACCCCGCCAACCGAGACCAAGGAGTACCGAGACAAGACAAAAAACCCTGTAAGGTTTTGGTCTTGTCTTGATACTAATTGGTTCACTACAACACTAATATGAGCATCGGGTGGCTACCTGTATTAGCTTTTCAATTTAAGCTGCATCCTCATAAATTAAAGTATCATTGCACATTAGCTTTATTTTGTTAAGTTTAAAAAGCTATAATCAGTTGTATTAATTACACACAGAAAGATGCTTTTCAGTGTTTTCTCTAATTGTTCATTTGAATTTTAAGATTATGGCTTGCAGCTATTGAGAGCTAATTAATATAATCAGTTTCTCTGAAAATTAAATCTCGTAAAGTAATTAGGATTTTTTATTACAGTGTTTTCTTAGCACAATCATGATTTAACCAGCCTCCATGTTACAGAAATAAAGAATGACAGGAATCTAAAATGAGTTTTGACATTTAGATCCAGATTGACTTTTATGAAGGAAGTTTTGAAGGTTATATTTTCTTAACATGCCTTCTCACCAGATGTTTTAGGAAAAAAAGCTGAAACATGAAAACATTCTCTTTCAATTTGTTTTAAAAAATGAATTGTTTGGATCTTGTTTTTACATCATTTAATATGTTCATTAATAGCTTAGCATAGAACACCATTTCAGGAATTTGTGCTTAGGAACAATTAAGAGTTGAGACCTGAAGCTTCAGGAGCTCCCGACTAGTAAAAGTTCATAGTAAGGGCTGTAGCTATTGCACAGATTCACGTTGTTCCGTTTATCTAGAGATTATTTTCCTATGCTTTAAATTGTACAGATTCGATTGAAAAATGAAATATTTGTCTACCTCATACAACAAGAAAAGTCTGTGTTAAGAAAAAGAGGTTAAACAGACAGAAAATCCACATTTATCATAGAAAGTCTTTGGAGGGATGTTACCACGGATCCCTTTTACAGTCTATGTCTATGTAAGGTGTTGGGCGCAGCACGCAGAACCTCTCCTTCACCTCCACCTTTCCATCTGGACCCTCTGAAATGTGCAGTGTCGGATAGGCCAGCTCTTCCAACAGATGTTCCTTGATGGTAAACCCCAACTCAAGGCTGTAAGGCCTGAGCGTCCCATTAGGTCTGTAGAGCAGTGGATCCACCACAGAGTGATACGTCTGCTGGAAGTCTTCTACTGAATAACCATGGATCATTAGAGCATTGCTGGAGGTCCTCCCCTCTGTCTGAATAGCTTTGGGGCTGTGCGGTGGATCTGAGAGATCTGGAAGAACCGCAGCATTTCTGATGTACCGCTCATCCAGGGGTTTCTGGGGACTCCGATCCTCAAACATTAGCTCCAAATCACACGAAGGAGCCAACAAGAAGTTCCTCTCCTTGATGGTCTCCCCATACTTTTTAGGGCATCTAATGCTCTGCCTCAACTCATATGGGCGCATCTCATTCACCTGAAAAGGAAAAAAGAAAATTTTTTTTTTGAGAACTCATTTGGACTTCCTTTGTTGTACAAAAATGACTGTTTACTAGAAGAAGAAACGGAGAACTACAACTTTGCAACTCATCTCAGTCTGGATTTAGACCACTCCACTAAAACTTATCTACCGTATTTTTAAAAACACAAAAACTAATAACTTCTCGATTTGAATTTTGTTATTTACCTCTCAGCTGAAGATAGTAGGATTTATTAAACTCTCCAGGATTTTTTTTTTTTTGCCAGGATTTGCAAGATAACGGGCTGCAGATTAGACTAAACAGACACACCTGTAAAAGAGACATGCTGATTAGATAATTAACCAGCTTTCTCAGCAGAGCTCTGAAAGACAGAGAAGGGCCTTTTTTTAAACCTTAATTAGAAAAGCATCCTGTTAGGATGCAAAGGAATGTAAAAAACTCCCCAAACTACTAAGGGGGATTACTTTTAATTTAACCTGAATTCTTCAGCCCTTGAGTAGTTGCAAATACACTAACTCATCTACCATTTAAACTTTGAGTTCCAAATCAGAAAAAGCTGTTTCAACAATGTAACAATAGTTTTTTCCTTAAATCTGTCTCCAGTTCGAATCATATGTGATAATTGAAAGATTTAGTGATATTAAAAGATCCAATTAACTTTTATTTCATTGTTGTTTTCCAGGTAACAGTGAAACCTCAGGAAGCTGCTCCAACCATCTTCATAGTATTGGAACTAGATAAAAGCATATTTGGACTGCAAAGGGAGTTTGTTGTTGCCTGTGCAGGTAGGAACCAGAAAGGAATGTGTGTGTGTGTGTGTGTGTGTGTCTTTACAAAAAGGACTGGCATTAGCAATCATGAGATTACCTTAATTTAACAAACATGTTGAAAAACATTTTTTTTAGTTCAGTTTTTGATAATAAACCTGTGAATTTTAAAAACAAAACTGGGTTCAGAATGTTGAATTATATTTATAATCATAATTGCAACCGAACTATAGCAAGTCGGAAAGAAACCAGTCTTCCTATATCCATCAGCAGATCTTTGGTATTAGTTATGCTGCTGTCACTAAGTCCGAGACTTCCTGCAATTTGACGGTCTCTAGATTGGTTTTACTTCACTGGCTGCTCCATCCCATCAAAACCAGTTATTTACCTGTGCAGTGGTGAGGATTTCAGATGATGATGTTTAGGCTAAAGATTAGCCTGTCCAAGGTTTACTGTATGCTTTGTCTGCACCACATTCTAATAGTGAAAATGAATATTACACAAGAAGAAATGGGCATTAAAAGACCATAATTAAGCTGATTCTCTTGCAAAGAATATTGTATTTAAATTTCCGACCAACTGTATTGAAGTGTTAATTTTGGGCTTGAAACAAAAGGTAGTTTGGTTCCATGTGAATCCTAATTGAAATGTTTAATTGTGCTTTACTCTACCTGATCTGCAGCTGCCTCCATGACAGCGCTGGTGTTGACAGCCTGCATCATTTGGTGCGTGTGCTCAGTAAAGTCGGACCATCAGAAAGATGGATTCCACCGGCTGCGGCAGCACCGTGACGACTATGACGACGAGGTCCATCTTAACTCCATGGGTTCCAAGAAATCCCTGCTTGCCCACGAGTTTCAGGATGAAAGCGAAAGTGATGAAGAGACACTTTATGCTAACAAAATCTGATCAATCTTGCGTTAAAGTATTTTTTCGCTTTTATTTTAAATCCCTCCAGAGTCAAATTCTTGACGTCCAAGGAGCTGAATGAACTCTTGACATTGCAGCTTCATCTTTTCTTCTGTGAATGAGTGCTGTAAACATTTTCTCTGTTACATCATTAAGGTCTAAGCGCTCTGGTATCCTGCTGGACACATGCTCATCTTCATGAATGATTGAGGGAGAGAGCTGGAGGTAGAGGGGTGAATGAAGAAGTTCTTGTTTCCTGTCCTTGATTTCTAAAGTTCTGGGCCATTCCAGGATGCCTATCCCGTCCTGCCCAGTTTACAGTTCAAGCCGCCAAGTCCAAACAAACTCTTATCAAATGAATCTAGTTGGAAGTGCTTTATCACCCCATGTTTACCTTTAGAAATGTCTCTTTTCTGAGCATTAATGTAAAAATGCCTCAAAGTAGGAAATCAAATTATATATTTTTTATGTGGTCCAATGTGGCGCGGTGGCACTGAACTTTCTGAACCTTTGGGACATTTACAAATCTGTGCCTTGGCTTCTCCAGATTTTCCAGTCCAACTAGGCTGTAATAGATGAGAACATAAATTTATGATGGGAATCGAGCTATCATTAGTCAGCTGATCAGGTCAGATGAAAAATTTTGTTCATAAGTTGTGCAAGATTAAGATGATTTACCAGAGTTTTTTCATTTTGTGTTTTTTCAAAGCCAAGCTTAAATAAAACCTGGACTGGAAAATGCACACAGGGGGTTTAATCCAACTTTAGCGATTTCAGCACTAAACTGGTTTCACCTTGTTTGCTTGGCACTAATTCGTAGTATCCAGCACCTGAGACATTGTCTCTGGCAGCAATAAGCCAGCATTGACTCGGCACCAACTCCCAGTTCTTGGGACACAGCAACCAAACTGTGGTAATATCTATGTTTAAAAATTAAGTTTATTTTTAACTAATTAAAAAAAAAAGATAAAAACATTGAATAAAACATAACCCAATAATTCAAAACGGCGGATTAAGACAAGCTTGCTTTGTTTTCCTAATTTCCATTTTAAATGGATCGAGGATAAAAGCTGCCAGATATCAGGGCATCCGTTTTCTATTAATGGGATGTGTATAGTTGAGCTATCTCCCTGTTCTGCAGTCTTTCACTTGAGTCTGAAATAAAAAAAGCAAGATCAAGCGTTTGCTGTTTAAGTTATGTTGCAAGCTGGATCTGTGGCAATGGAAAACACGACCGGTCCTTCTGTTGAGCCACTGGATCCTTGTTGGACAAACTCCAAGGGAAGGAACCATCGCATATCACTGCTAGATTAAGACGCTATGAATATGTAATGATTGTATTTATTATGCCCTTTTTTTATTGATCGGCCTTTATGTTTAATTTCATTATCTAGTTAGTTACGGGTGGCCTTGAGCTGTGTCTTTGTTTTGATTGTAACCATCTCCATTTTTCCTTTACAAAGCAAAATTTTCTTCTGTTTAGTCATGTTCTTTTTAATGACTAAATGTTTTGGTTTTGATTGGTTTGCCATTTAATTGAAACACACAAGGGACAGTTTTCCATTTAGGCAATTAAAAGTGGTTTGGTGAGTGTGTGTGCAATGGAAGTTTCTCTAAACAAAGGTGAGTCAAATGGAAAGCTTTAAAATAGTAGAAATATATTTATTTTTCCTGGTATACTTTTTGATCTCAGAAATGTAATCCAAAATAATTACAAATCAAAATGATAAATCACCCTAATCAAAAATGTTCTTGATTTGCTCACATTTGGTCTAACTACTGTTGATTGTAATGAAATCACTAAAGGCGCATCAGAACGGGGGGTGCATTGTTTCAAAGCAAAACACATACTTGTTCTCTTTAAAGTCTATCCTGATCATCTATTTTCACAAGAGATTATTTCTTTACGTCTGTGTGGAGATGCAGTTTTGTCAATTATTTTTCCTATGCTATGTCTGTAAAGCCCCCTCATGTGTGATCTTTTGAAAGTGTCACACAGTGTTGGTGTGAAGATTTGTACAAACAACTGGAACTGTAAATGTTTGCCAATGGTCCATGCATGTTTACTGTGAATTCACACGCAGCAGAACATTTCAACAGAAACTCTGATCATACTACCCTAATGTGCACTAGAACTTCACAAAACTACACAATAAAAGTTCTGTCTACAAAATGCTTTGGTGCTGTATTTTTATTTTGTTTTTTCAAAGATGCCTTTCCTGCAGAATGCTACCGAAGACCATTAGGCCTTGAAGGAGAGGAAAAGCTGAAAACTCAATTTAAGAAGTTTTTTATAGGGGGGTAGAAGCCACATGGTGCCATGTCATTTAGCCCCTTATCTAATAAACAGATATTTATCTGTTCTTTATATTTACATTGGGTTATGATTTAGAATACAATGGAAAATTGGTTGCTCAAAAATTGGGAAATTCTGGTATTTACAGCAGCAAAAAGATTATAGAAAAAATTGTCACACAAATGTAGACCTTATAACACAATAGTGAAACGTTAAAAATAAATAAAATACTCTACTGTAATATTCTAATATAATATAAAAACTGTGTATCTAGAGAAAAATATATACAGTTATGGATATTTTTACAGTAATGGATATTTCAAAAATAGCAACATCAGAGATGTGCAAAATTACAGCAGCATGTAATTTAACTAAGGTAGAAAATGCAAAATCATCATGAATGTAACAGCTTGTATAGATTATTGGGAACAGTGATGGGTACAAAGTCTTACAGCTGCTGGGAGGAAGGCTCCCTTGTGCTCCTTTGTGGCTATTTGAAATCCTTATTTCCTGCCTTGTCTTGATTAAGTAATCTCTTGATTTTGAAAATTGCAAGAATAGTCAGGCAGGTAATTAAAAGACAGGACATAACTTTAAGAACTATTTAAATGACTGCACACCACAAGCAGAGATGGCTGCTTGTTTTGTTTTTTGTGTGAAAAAAGTATGCCAGCATAAAATATTTGGTCACTAGCAATATATAATAAGACTCAGTTAAATGGGTTCTGGTTTGTTGGTCTATTTTTTTTTCTAATTGTCTTTTATATTGAACCCTAGTTATTATTTTTTTTTTTTTGGACACATACAAAACCTGTTCATATCCTCAGAGCAGGTTCACATGTTGACATTAATTCCTAGCTCAAACACTAATTGAATAAAATGGGGGGAAAAAAATTTAAGGCCATTTTCTGTATAAAAGAGTTCAGATTTATGTTGTTTATCTTGTTTACTTTAGACCTTCTTTGTAGCTAATGCTTTATTTAGAATCTGTTAGACCAAGTAGCCAGTAGTTTGATTACAGTACCTTGGAGAAGAACTATTAAGCATTAAAACTATAACCTATTTCATCTTAAGGTGGCTATAAATAATGGCAATGCATTAACAGGGTTTACTAACAGTCCATGTTTCGACAGCTATAAAATAAGCCAAAACACACAGTCATAATAGGAATAAATTATCATAATATAAGACAAGGATACATATATCACAATATACATCGAATAAAACAATTTGAAAGACGTGTAATGCGATTAGCAATGACGTTTTGTCGGCTTTTAGCTTTAAGGAGAAAGTGATCCTGTCAGTCCGTAATGAGGGCGATAAAATCCCACGCTCCCATCGTCTCTGCTGACTTGAAGTTGGTGACGTCACAGGAAAACAAAGATGGCTGGGATAGGAAGCAGCAACTACTGGGAGGGTAAGAAACCAGCGTTTTTCACCCAGTTTAAAACCAATGTAACACCTTGCAAACCCTGCAGCTGTTCACATAATGTCAGGAGTTAGTGTGTCCGCTTTGCTGCCCAATATTTCTGACTTTGAAACGTGTCCGTGTCATTCAACAATTAGTTAGCCCTCAACAAGCTAACCCACAGCTCCGTGTAACTGAACTTAATGTCTCTTCCTAAGCTGTTAAAACTGGGACGGTGCTTAAAACGGCTTATCAAGTGGACACAAAGACACGTGTTGTCTGATGTGTTCATTTGAAGAAGAAAACCTAAACCCAGCTGGAAGAATGAGGTTTCTTAAAAAAAAAAAACGAGCTGTTGACATTAAAGGGGCTATAATGAAAAGACAATCGCCCATAATAATTCTTATCACGGCTGATATAAATGATCTAGTTATGCTTGACCT
Organism: Cyprinodon variegatus; assembly: GCF_000732505.1. Lineage (NCBI taxonomy): Eukaryota > Metazoa > Chordata > Actinopteri > Cyprinodontiformes > Cyprinodontidae > Cyprinodon > Cyprinodon variegatus. The sequence continues at coordinate 398,280 of NW_015150973.1, read as the reverse complement.
GATAGTGTTGATACCTATGATGAAGGAAGGCTTTGAATTATTTTTTTCTTGCTGCAGCAAATGTAAACAGCTGCTATGAAACATTGGCTTATTGAATGCTTTACTGGATTGGCTGATTGTGTTACAGATCTGAGAAAGCAAGCCAGGCAGTTGGAGAATGAACTTGACCTGAAGTTGGTCTCCTTTAGTAAATTGTGCACCAGCTACAGCAGCTCTAGAGATGGACGCCGAGGAGAAACGTAAGCCCAGTGCCCCTCACATCTACACAGTCCAGTTTTTTGTTTCATGTTGCTAAAGTGTTAGATTTTTTTCTTAACTATTCCAAAAGTTCATTTGAAACTTAATATAAATAAATGTGTGTGTGTGTGTATATATATATATATATATATATATATATATACAATTTATTTTTATTGTATTTATTTTTTTACTATACATAATTGCATGTGTGTGTGCATGTGCACATATTACACATATGTACTGAAATGGCACAAAAACTTTCAAGGCCAGTTGGCTTTCTTTGCATCAGGCCTTAAATTGCATGGCCTGCTCGAAAAGGTTAATCAGAGAGCATACCGGTGATGAAAGTACATAACAGCACATATATATGTCAAACACATTTATGTCCATTAGACAGATCTCATCTAAAATAAAGATGCTACCGCCTATCACCACAACTTCTTGATAGGAACTCTTTACCACATTGGTAGATTTGGGATGATCTAGATTTGTTTTGTTTGGAGATGTATTTTAATTAGTAAAATGGTTAAAAATGATATTGTTGACTTCTAGTTTTGTGTATGCAGGCAGTAAGTGTTTCATTTCCATCAATCCATTCTTGATGCATGTTTTTTCCACAGTTTAAATCAGTGTTGGGAAGGAAAATCACTTTAGAGCAAACCTGAAAATTTTAGGTTCGATATAGTACAATTAACATTTGAAAATATGTACTATAAGCACAAATGCCATAAGAAGATTTTCTAACTGCTCCCAATGTCTTATTTCCCTGAAGTTCGGACACCACACCATTGCTAAATAACTCCACCCAGGACAGGATGTTTGACACCATGTCAGTTGAGATTGAACAGCTGCTGGCCAAAGTAAGTCAGCCCTCTTTAAAGAGCAAAACATAACAAGTTCAGCATTGGTTATACTATACCCTGTTTTCTGTCCTAAAATTTTAAATTTGCCCCGTAGTTATCCCCACTCACTTCATCCTTTTTTTTTTTTTAACAGCTAACGGGAGTGAACGACAAAATGGCAGAATACACCAACACCCCCGGATCAGCTTCTCTTAATGCTGCACTAATGCACACCCTCCAGAGACACAGAGATATTCTACAGGTTAACTTCAGTCTATTTTTCCCTCCTTGTTTTTTTCCTTGTTTTTTTTCTACGTTCTAAGTTTCTCTCTGATTATTTTCTTCTTTCAAAGCGGTACAGTTGCAGATGAATTTAACCCTTACTGCAAATTTAGACCTTTGTCAAGCTGTTTGCATTAAACATAAACTATTTGAACACCTACACTGATATCTGAAGGATTGTTTTAAAATGTAACACATAGTCCTATGTATAATACTGTAAATGCTACGATCTCAAAGTCTTTCACTCTGAGTAGAAGTCTATTTAAAGGAACAGATTTTTAAATCAAACAGGATCTGGCACTATTCAACCAGTCAAGGCCTTTAATAAATACAACAGGTGTGGTTTAGATCTAACAACGTAAATAAATGGACTATTGATGGTGACCTTTTATTTTAAACACAAGGTAAAGTAAAACTTACAAGGCAAAGAATACATAATTCTTGTACTTACTTCTTAATTCTTGTACTTACTTTCTAATAATAGCTTAAAGTTAAAGAAATAGAGTCGACACCTGAATATAAAGATACTGTCAAAGGCTGCAGTCATATTCCTATCAGATAGGGGGTCAAAATCCGTCTTCTCAGTTATAAAGATGCACAGTAAGACTTGGTGACGGCAGAAAAAAAGACAGCTTTAGTTTACTCCAAACTGTATGAGTAAGGCCAATAGGTTTTGGCATTCCTTTCTTTGGGGAAGTAAATCACAACTGGAGACGTTTGGATCAATTCAGCAGCAGTATTTCTGGAGGAGGAGGAACAAATTGTATGCTGGAAAAGAGAGCCTGTTGACAGTGATGCATGCATTGCTTCCCCTGACAAAAAATCCTGCTGCATGAGGAGGTACATCTAAAACATTTCAATCAGGTTATTAAGTTTCCCATCACTCATTTTAGAAATTAAAACTGATATAAAGTTTCATAACATATAGAGTTATATATTTGTGTTTCCTGAGCTCAGTAGAAAAAAACCCAAAAACCTTAAATAGTTCTCTTTTCAAATGAAAGTAAAGTTTTCATGAATGTTGAATGGTTTGTTGAGACCGGATCAGACCTAAAATAATAATCTTTAATATCTCTGAAACATGCTACACAAAAAACTATGTTTTATTTATGTTTTCAATTTTACAAATGACCATTTTAAATGCACAGACCTGCACTAAAGAAGCAATAACCATTCAGTCTATTTGCTGAGTTTTTTTCCCACGTTGGTGGGGTCTCAGCTTCGCGCAGTTGAAGCTCCTCCTATTTGATTACGCTGTCCCGGGTGTAAACACTGCATCTGAAATGCACAGTGGTCAACTCCCATGGGGCTCGTGGAAATCACAGCGTTTACCACGTTAGGACTGAATGCACCATAAGGCTCTGTAGAAAGAGTGTAATGAAAAGAAAGGAAGCCTCTATGAACCGTCCTGTCAGTTATGATTGCTGCCATTTCTTCGGTTGATGTCGGCCCATTAGGTTTTTGATGTCTAACATAAACTCATAAATCTAGAGCACTTTGTTTCCTTCTACTGGCAAGCTTTATGGAGACACTAGCTGCCAAGCTTTATGGAGATACTACATGCATTTTCTTGCAGAACAATGTTCCTGCCCACATGGCCAAAGGCACCAAAAGCTGGTTAAACAACCATTGTGTTACTATGGCTGCTTGGCCAGGAAACTGACTTGACCTTAGCTCTATGAAGAATTATAGAGAGGAAGATGAGAGACATAAGATCCAACAATGCAGATGACCTGAAGGTCAGCATCAAAACAACCTGTACTTCAGTTAGACCGTAGCATAGCCACAGGCTGATGGTCTCCTTATATCACTGAAGAATTTAATGCAAGTAGAAGCCAAGTATTTTTTTTTACAGATCTGATCCAACTTCAAAACTAGAGAAGTTTGCAAAGTTTTTGCATAAAGGCTTTTGACTTTACTTTGTCTTAACTCTAAATGAAGATTTTCCAATATATAAGAAGTCAGATAAGGATAGATTGAAATGGTGCACATGTGCATGGTATTGGTCTAGGGAATGTCTTCAGTGTTGATTAGGGAGACATCTATGTTATTCAGAGCAGTTCTGTTGAGGATGGTCAGATCAGCAGAGCTGAAACACGCCCCCCTGGAAGTCCTCCATCATTTCCTTTGTACTGAGTGGTTTAAAATAAATCCAAGTGGTTCTGACAGGTGGAGTGGACCAGCCAATCCACATCCTGTCTAACGCAAACTCATCTCTGCCTTGGATCAAATCCAGGACAGATCTGCTAGGGTTCATTCACCTGTCTGCTTTTCAGAAAACTAACATTTCTTTTTTTAATATTCTTTGTGATGGATATGCAAAATTCTAACTTAATGAGAAACTCCATCGTAGCCATAATCATCAAATATTACATTAAATAAAGACTTTGATACATTTACAGACTGATAAATTTACTTTCTAAAACGAGTGACAAAAACATTTAAGTTTTACAAGGATATTCTAGGAGAAATTTGATCCTTCTAAGATGACAATATCCCCATCTTAATCTCAAGCTTTGGTTAACTGTTGTTTTCTATTTTTGGAGAAAAAAAAATCTGAGATGTATGAAAATAAATATGGTATCATTCATAGCTCGGAAATTAATTATATTTTCAATTCAAATTATCAGAGCAAATTGCACAGGTACTGAATTTTGGTCACATATTTAATAAAGTCAGACACTAAATTTCTCACTCAAACCCTTGAGGTGTTATTTGGTCAAAGTGAGTTTGCCACCACACAGAAGGGAAAATAAATAGCTAGCATGGAGATCCATGCATGTGTGTGAAAGGAAGGAAGCACTTTCCCATGTAATGGTAAGATTAAAGTTGTCATTACATGGGATAGTAAAGCTTTCAAGGTCATATAATGATTAAACCCTGCAGTGGAACCTCTATAAGCTTCTGTTAGTGCTGAGGAATATTACGCAAAAGCAATATTGGTAGGAAAAGAACAACCAAAAGAAAAACTGTCATTTTGAATTTTGGCAAAGTGGTTCCGCCCTGGTATATATGTGGAGCTATTCAGATCTGAACAGATGTTAGCATTTGTTTACTGCAAACAGCTGTATGTTTATATATATACTCCTGTTCGTCCGTCGATATGACAAGGAC
>NW_015150973.1:374031-393050 GCF_000732505.1 Cyprinodon variegatus | reverse complement strand
TTTTTTTTTTACTTTGTTTTTTCCTTTTTGTTGTTTAGGATTACACACATGAATTCCACAAAACCAAAGGCAACTTTCTGGCCATCCGGGAAAGAGAGGACCTTTTAGGATCTGTCAGGAAAGACATTGAGTAAGAACACAATCTTTGTTTTTAGTTTTGCTTAAATTTGGCCTAGCAGCCATGGTAGGTGCAATTATAAGTGGTAAGATTTGATTCTATATCATTGAGAGCCTCATTAGCTCCTGATTGGATACAGGAGCTATTCTGCCTGGGGTCTCTTTCATCACATGCTTTAATGTGCTTGTGTTTGTACCTGGGTGAACGATGGAGAGAAAAATTCGTCCAATATTTTTGTTTATTTAATGTATAGGAAGATAAACCCAGACTCTTTAGTTTAGCATCGATGCCTTTTAAGATTCATAGCCTCCTCAGCATTGCGTTTAGATTGTGTACCCTTTCTTCATATTGGCTAATTTCTGGGAGAGAACACTAAAACAATTTGGAATAACCTACAGGCTGTAAATCTTACTGCTTTTTTTTTGGTAATGGTATATTGATTTGTGAGATGCAGCATTAAAGTCAAAGTGAGCACTGCAGGATTTTTAATTATCCCACTCCATTTAAGATCAAGACATCTGGGAGGTTTTATACAGGCACTCATCTAGGATAAACCATTAGGACACCAACTGTTATATTTAAAGTGGTTGAAACAGATTGGGGTATGCAAATGCTTGCCATGATCTATTCTTGAAATTCACTTATTTAAGAATAATTGATTTTGCTGGTTGTAAATTTTTTCTTTCTAGCTAGATTAGCCTTTTTGTACAACATAAATTGCAAACATTAGATTTCCAGTAGTGTTGACAGCTGCTATAGAGTCTCTTAGTTAAATGCTTGGGCAGTTGGCTCTCTGAAAATATTTTTGCATTTTAATCTCATCTTAATAAAACATGAAATGGTAAACAGCTGTAACTTTTTTTTAAGTCTTATTAACTTAAAAAAAAAGTAAAAGCACCTTTACATACGAGAAGTCCCACAACATAGGACTCTGGAATAAAGAGTGTAGTGTTTTGTTTTGACACATTTCTTTTCTTATTTTTTATTATTTTTTTTATCTGTTCAGTAATTAAGAAAAATTATGTTCCACCTCAACTAGCTGGTAAGGCTTAAAAGAAGCTAAAAACTTCAGAAATGAGATGCTTATTTCATTGTGATATTTCAAATCAAGTAATTGTGTATGTTTATTTATGTAAAAAAACATAAATGGACAAAAAAAGCAAGCGCTGTTTTTTTTTTTCCATTTAGTTTAGGGCAAATAAAGTTATGTAGGAAATAAAAAAAAATACTATAAACTTTATTCTTTTCATATGTTGCACTATAAAAACAACTTCAAAACATGTTTTTAGGGTGTTAGAAAATTAGATTCCTTTTTAAAAGGGTTTTTAGCAAACTAAACCTATTGACACTACATTATCTATAGTGTAAATATTTTAACAGTGAGTTTGGTATATAAGTCAGACCAAAGGCATAGTTCGTTTTTTATTAAGAAAGAAGATCTACAGTGTTTAAACTTGTCTGTAGGGGGCAGTAAAGATCTTGGTGTTGTATTAGGTTTGATCAGAATTGTTTATGCTGCAGAAACATAAGAATAATGACTGAATATGGAATTTATGCAAATAGAAAAAAATTATATTGTGCAATTCATCAATAAAAAATGATTATAGTGCAATTCTTTCCAGAAAATCACATTTGGCCATAAAACAGTGTTTGCTCAACAATTGTCCTCGTTAAATTCACAGACTAAATCTCACATTGTACAGCTGTGTGTTGAAAATAGCGGCAGCAGTTGTGTGAGCTGAGTGTCGTAACATTTCCTCTGCTGCTGCTCTGAGTCGAAATGTCATCGGCGGAAAATGACAACTCATCTGTGATTTACATCGCTGGCCTTTTAAAAAGCCTTGCCAGAGAGATGAAGGAACCTGTCAGTGCAGGCAGTTCTGACCCTGCAAAATCATAAGCCCTACTGATAGGGTATCTCAAGGCAACACTTAAGACACTACAGATATGTTTTTTTCTTTGCCACTGGCTTTTAAAAATGTGCTTGTAATAAAGAAAGCTAATTTATTCTTGGTCTTCTCGCTGTTATATGGGTGGGGTAGGATGTTGATGGTATGTGTCTCCCTCCATCCCTTTGTGCACTTTCTCTTATTCTCTCCCAACAGGGAGGTGGGGTTGTGTTAAATGGACAGAAACACAGAGAGTGTGGGGTATTCAACTGTTTAGAGACGCTGTAAGCTAGAGCTGCTTCAGGCTCAAGAGAATGGGTTTAATGCATTTATGCACCTGGTTTGGTCACGTAAAGCTTAATACTTAGGGACAGTTTATTGTTTCTGCTTCCTTATTACTGCCTTCAGTTTTTTATGACATTTTGCAAGCTCATAGTTTCTGACAGAGGATATTATATCAGGATGTCTTATTTTTTTTAATAATAAAAACCTTCAATTGTCTGAGCCTCAAATTCTCCAGTTTCACGTCATTGCATGATGTATATTTCATATACTTTACCTATTAAAGCTTTACTGAGGAATTTACTGATCTGAATGAGAAGTTAAATCTTTATTTTGGATTTTTTTTGGAATCTTAGACACTTAAATATTACTTGCACGAGTGCACTATATATAAATATCATGGCACAATGTATAAATACAAAATTTGTTCCAATCAATGTTTTTTATTACTACTTGTGTCATTTTAGAACATATAAGAGTGGTTCAGGAGTCAACAACAGAAGAACAGAGCTGTTTCTAAAGGAGCATGAGCATCTCAGAAAGTAAGTGCATCTCAGTAATATTTAAACTGATCTTGGGAAGTTTAGAACAAATATAAAACTGACCATAACAACACAAAACCTTCTTTTTCTCCATGGTTGATATAAAACAATGCTAAATGTTTCCTTTAAGTTTTTTAACTTAATTTTTTTATTTTGTTTTTTTACCTGAAGTTCTGAAGTTGCAGAAATGTCCTAAATGTGTGAGATGGAATATTAGCTGGAGACTTTGCCCATTTCTCTGGACAAAACTGCTGTAATTATGTCTGTTTTTGCAGCAGCCCGTTCTACACCTTAACAGAGCTTCCCAAAAACATTTTCATGGATTAAAAACACAGATTTTTTATGGCTGATCAAAAAAATAAATAAATAAATACCTTGTTGTCATCGAGACATTTTGTGCCCAAGTTTGAACTTTGTAGCTGTCATCTTGATACGTTGCTTCAATATTTAATCTCAATGTTCATCTCTGCTGATGCTGCTGATATTAAATGCACCAGAAACTCCTGCAGCTGTTTCCGTATCAAAGACTTACAAGTTGAACACAAAGAGCTGATGAAGCCCTTTGTTGTATAATGTAGAAATAACCATATTGCCTTGAATGCGAAGAAAACGAGAAATTAGTTTCAGGCGATACAGAAGTATTTCAAACAACTTATCCATATTCATAATAGAATAGCGCTGCTGCACGTTGGAGTAGTTTTGCTATCTTCATACTAATGTATTTTTATTTTTTAAGAACTTCTGTTCCTCTGTGATCAGAGCTTATTTTCCATTGTCGTCTTCTATGCCTCCATGCCTTCTCTTATCTTGACCTTAAGTTGCTTCTCTATACTCAATAATTTCCTAAGTCTCTTTCTTGAAGGATTTTTTTTCATGTTTAGCGGTTCTTCTCAGATTTTCTCCAGGGTTTATTTTTGGAGAAGCATTTTACCCTTCCTGTTTGGCCAATGTGTTTTGCCTTTGGTGTTGGATGCTTTTTAACTGGAAGCATTTTTATTGTATTTTTTCCTTTTTGGACAATTGTTATAAGGTGTTATCATAACATTTTTCTTTTTTTTTTTTTACATTATCTGAAATAATAGTCTGCTCTAACCAGTACCAGCTGAGTTGAAAAGTATGTGCTGAGAATTCAGAGATTGAGCTAGTAGAAGAGAGAGGAGCAGGAAATTCAAGCCGTCTCTTCCATCACTCAATATGGGCAATGTGAGTTAGAATTCCAAGTCAGAGTGGGGACCCAGCCATAAAACCTGCAATGCGCTTTTATCTTTTTTTTTTTTTAATCTTAGCTGAAGGATTAAAAAATTTTTTGGGTGCCTGGGGAGCAATCAGGGGTTATGGGTGTTGATTACAGACCCAGAGTGGGGCTCAAACTCACAACCTCAGGATGTCAAGCTTTATGCCCCAACAGCTAGGCTTCCACTCCCCTGAGAGTCTGGGATCCTGTTCCAGAGTCCATTGTCTATCTGGCAGACTTTCTGACCATATGAGCAGACGGAGATCTAAAGAAGACTGGAAAACTCAAGGAAGGTGGGGCGGGGGTGCTTGTAAACAGCTGATGGTGTCATCGGGCACATGTAATAGACTCATCAGCCCAATGCATTTGTGGCAATGGCTGGTAATTTTAATCAGGGCCCACTCTCTGGTACATAGCCAACATTCCAACTTTTTGTCAACTGCTGTACCAAAGAAAACAAAAATTAGAAGTTGTTTATGCAAAGGACTCGTCTGTCTATTAAGTAAGACTTTGCCCTGTGGAAACTGGACCACAATCTCATTTTTCTCTGCTCAGTCTAGTTTATAAGAGGCTAACCTGCCCTAAAAGAACTGTAAAGTTTGTAAAGTTATATTTGACAAATATAAAATATAAAACATGTAAAATTCGCAGTGAAAATGAGTCGCCTTACTATCATAGGAGAGTTGGAGTTCAACTGGATTAGAGATGTGAGATTACAGATATATGATTTGAATAATGGGGGGGAGTGGGGGTGGTTTTACAGTATGACTAGCAAGTGGTTTTCCTGGGATGACAGCTAAGATCATACTTAATAATATTTCATGTTCTGGTGAAGGTGAAATAACTTCTTAAACTGCTGTTTGCCTACTAATATTTGGCAGACTACATAGAACTGTCGACGGCATGTGCTTTGTGAAATCTGTCTCTGAGTTTGAGAGGTGTGAGAAGTGTCCTGTGTGGAAAGGAAAATTGAATATCAGCAGGGCGCATGTTGCAGTGCTCATGGGTTCAACCAAAAGCATATAAACAAAAACCAACTTTTGCCCATCTAAGATTTTTAATTAACTTGGATTTTTTTTCTGTCCTTTTTTCTTGGTTTTAGTCATTAAAGAAAACTGCATTCAGTTTTTAAAAAGTTTTTCTTTTATTTGAAAATACTTCATCTGTAAATCTGTGTTCGGAACTCTGTTTTCCTGATTTAAATAATCATACTCCTCCAGGTTTTTACAAACTTAAAGTAAACCTCCCATACACATGGAAGGATAAAAACAGCCCTAAAATAAGTACTATCAGTCATAGATTTGTTGTATTTCTTCAGTTATTTTTTTATTAACCTTTTTGTTATTGTTGATGTTCCTAGATACTAGTTTAGTATTTCAAGTAGAGAATGAAGTTCAATTTAAAAAATGGTAACTTTTACACTGAAAGGAAAAATATTGCTTGATCTTAGCAAATTTAGAATATCATTAAAAATGAAATATTTTTTAGCAATCAAATTAAAAACTGATGCGTTTTTTTTATTTTATTTTATTTATTGGTTACACACAGCATAATTTCACAACACATCCATTATGGACAACACCTCTTACACCCTGCATCAAACTGTAAAGGAGCTGAGAAGCGCCTATAGTAAAAGACTTGTTTGTAATTTCATTCCTGCTTTTATCCCTGCTGCCATCAGACTTTACAATGTGACACGATAACTGCAATAACTTGTGCAATCACCATTCCATACCCTGTGCAATAACCATTTATATTTAATACCCTGTGCAATAATCCTGTTATATAAGTGACTTCAGTTGTTTTATATATATATATACGGATGCACTTTATATTCTGTATATACCCCGTGCACCTTTTCCTCCTTTTGGCACCTTCTTTTGACTGTTTACCTGATGTGACAAGAGAATATCTCCACTGTGAGACCAATAAAGTCTATATTATCTTATCGTGATTCAGGCGTTTGTTTCTGTTAGTTTAGAGATTTAAGAAATTCATCTTACGAAAATCTCTAAATTTTGTTTGTCAGAAAATTTGAATGTTTTAAAACACCAATTTGTACCACCATTACTCTAATGCTAATTGAAAATGGTGTTACTGTTCCTGATTGGCCAGCAAACTGGCCTGACCTGAACCCTACAGAGAATCTATGGAATATTATTACAGCAAAGCGGTTAACCCATATCCTTTATTAAAATAACCTGTTTTTCCATTACAACCATCAGCCACAGACTGATGCAAAATGAGACCCAACCACGTATTAAGTTCAAATGAACATTCTATTCAGAATCTGGATTATGCTGTTAAATTCCCTTTTTTTCCCCCCCAGCTGATCTTATGTGACCTTCAGATTTTCTGAGACACTGAATGACAGACCTAAAATAAACATCCTTTTCTTAATCTATTGGCTCCAATCTGTTGATGGACCAATCCTTTAATCAACAGCAACTTTAACTCTACTGTAAACATCTTTCACACGTTCTGTAAGATTCTATAAGATGGAGGTCAGGACTTTCCTCTCTCCACACCAAACTACACATTCACCCATGGAAGCGACCCACTACTTTTCACAACATAGCTGATAAAAATGAATAAATATAAGTTTCACTTCCTGTTTAAAAAAAAAATATTTCTTTAAATTCCCATGTTATTGGTACAGGAAAGCATGCCTAAAATATTTTATTATTTTCCATGTAAATAATCTGTATTGTGTACTGGTTCCTCTTCAATAGGTGGAATAATAATAAATTCCAATATTCTAATTATTCATGATCCCACTGCCCCCCCACTTCTCTATATTTTAATAATCTGTATTAACTGTTGTATGTTGATGCTATAATAATTAACAAATTTAAGTTGTTTATATAAATTATAATAAATATAATTACCTAAGAATATTCAATATAAGTTAAATGGATATCTAAAACCCAAAATGGAATATTGCTATATTTAGCAGTGAGAAAATCATAACGCATTAGGACATTAAGCCTGTTTAGTTCTAAACACATTCCATATTCTCAGCACTTAGCCTTTCTTGTTAACCCATCAGACTCATTAAGATATTGATTGTGAAGTTTTACATTTAAGCCTCTATGGATGTTGTATGGGAGGAAAACATTCAACTGGAGAAAAAAAAAAAAACTTAGATTAAGTATTAGGAGTTTTCAAAGGCAGAGTACAGATTATTAATAGACCGAGGCAGCTGAGCTATTGTAGTCTACAGTCATGTATTATAAAAATGACTAAATCACGAATCCTCTAAGCCTTAGGTTTGGTGTATGCATATATATATATATATATATATATATACGGTATATATGTGTGTGTATGGGGAGGAATAAAGAGAACTTAGCAGAATGTTGTTGTTAGTCCAGTTTAGAGATAAAGCTATATTACATTAACATATGTGAATATTTTGTATCTCTGTACACTAGAAGACCAAATCAAATACTAGAGCATTAATCATTCGGACATGAAAAAATCAGTTGAAATCGACCAAGACTTTAATTCTAGACGGTGTGTGACAAGCCAGTTCAATAAAGGCTAGAGCAAGAAGGCCAAACTGTTGGAATTGAGCATCTGAGGGTCATATGACTGTGATGGAGGATAGTCCGAAAGACACTGAATCCTCAAATGTTTAGTTTGATCAGTTAGACACCCCTGTAACATTCTACTTTTAATTTTGTGTTCATTTTGTCTGTTAATCTTTTTTTAATATTTATTTGGAGATGCTTTAAGTTTAGATTTCAGCTCAATAAATCAGATTTAGCACCAACTGTTTTTCACAAACTTCTTGAAGAATTGTGGTTCAATTAAAGAGTTTAATGTTCACCAGATTGTTATTAGATCTTGTGAAACAGCAGTAGGTGTGATTACGTTGCAACTATGATGTTATTCCACCAAGGGAAAACAGGATTGTGCAACCAGGACTCAACATTAGTCTATATCCCTGTAAATTATTTTATAGTATTTATTTTGGATGGAAACAAGGGAGGTAAAATTGAATGACTAGTATGAAGACGTCCTCTCCAATCTTTTGTAAAATTGCTAATTCCTGATGGAAATAATGCAGTAGAGTTATTAAATGCCTCTTGCTCTCTTAGTTATTAGGGGTAATGTAAATGGCTTCTCATATTTTTCCTCTGTGTTTTTCTTTAGTGTTCTCTTTTTCTCCATGTGTGTGTGGTTAGTCTTTATGAATAAACCAGATGGAAGAAGACATCGGTCCATTAAAAGTTCTTAGGACAGCACCTCCCTAATGGTCATAGTCAATCAGAGGAACTTCCTTTGAAATGGATTATTTCTCCCCCATTTATTTCTCAGCAGTATAAAGCTTAGCAGAATTAGACTTACAGAGTTTGTTTGGGTTTCAGTAGCTTTCCAGTGAACACTGAGTGTAATTTACATGAAAGTTACTGTTTTGTCCTTCATTTCATGGCAGAAGATCAAACATTAAAAGATGGTGAAGATTATGCCATTAGTTGTCAATCTTTTGAATTTTCTTGATGTTTTTACTCGTTAAATCATGAATTACCTGTGAGTTAACATGAAAAAAGTGAAGTTCCGTTTTATAAGCCACACCCAGGCCTGATTACTGCCTGACCTGTAAACAAGAAATCAATAAAGTAAAACTAGACTTACGATATAAAGTAGGATTAAAAAAAAAACAAAAAAAAACTTCAGATTTAACAAACCTCCTGCTCTTAAGACATTCAAGATCAGATAAGAAACTCAAAATCTTTAAAAGGGTTATTAAGCCATTGTTAAAGTTTCAGGACTCTGAACCACTAAAAAAAACAAAAGCTAGAACATTATGTCATTATCTATATGTACTGTAGACCATCCTTTGTCATTGTTTTTACATCAATAGACTGGTTAGAAGTTGTATCCTAAGGCCTAAACCACTGCTGAACACAAAGGCTTGTCACAAATACTTAAAAAAAAAAACCATTGAGGACCCTATGACTTTCTGAAAAGTATTCTATGCTGTGAAGAATGGGATGCGGTGTAAAACTAATACAGTATTTCAATTTAAGTAAACACTCTAGACCAGAGGTCTTCAACAGGGTTTCCGTGACTCCTAGGGGGTCCTTGGAGGTACTGCATGAGGGTCGCGAAAATTTTGGTTGATTAGACTTTTATTTTATATTTCCCGCTGCAATTTTTTCCAATAATTGAAATGTCTTTAAATACAACCAAACACAAAATCAACACACTGTAATAAACAGATGAATGGAGGTAGAAGATGTGTTTCAGTCATCAATGCATTAGGGGTGGAACTGTTCACAAAATCCACGGTTTGGTTCGGTTCACGGTTTCGTGGTCACGGGGTTCGGTTCGGTATATGTTGATTGTTAGCCTGACATGTTGGTCGTGTTGCTGTTGGCATAAACAAAACGTGTTGCACAATGCTTGCACACTGTTGCACTTTTATCCCCAGCTTTCTTTCCGCCGTCATCGTAGGTCACTCTAAATGCAAAGTGGTCCCATACAGCAGACCTATAAAGTGCTGCTGGCGCGTCTTCCAACTCCTGTTCTTTCCCACTCGCCATGCCCACACAATTCTCCACAACAACTGATTTTTTTTCTGCTACGCTGCTTCGCTTCTTCTTTTTTACTACTGGTGGTTGGCTTTGGTCGCATTACTGCCACGTGTACACGCTTCGCCTATGAGAAAAAGGAGCAGCGCATGAACCGAACGAAACACGCGCGAATCGAACCGAACGGTTCGGACGGTTTTCATAAATCGTCCCATCCCTATTGCACATAGAGTGAAATACTGGAATCCTTTCAATTTGGAAGCTGTGGAAAACCCCAAATTCAGTGTCTGTTGTTTGTTTTCAATATGAAGCTGTGTCATTGTTAGTATGACTGCTTTGTCTCAGGTTATCTAGATTTGGTCAAATTGTGGATATTTAAAATATTTGTTCTGTAGTATAAACTATGTTTTGTAGTGCTAACCATAGCACATTTTTACAGATCCAACTATGAGTTATAGTGTTTTTTTCTAAACCTACTGCATGTCCCATTCAATTCTCCAGAAACCATTTTTTTAACCAGACCGTGTCTTTTCACTTTATTATAGCTAAAAATTACATTAAATGGGGGAACAAGAAATCATTTGGGTGGCAAGATTACAGTACATCTGGAAAGGATTCATACCAGCGCACTTTTTCCTACTTTATTTATGGTAAAACCTTTTTTTAATATCATTTTGGATTAATTTATTTCCACACAATGCTGAATTATGACAAGGCAAAAATAATTGCAAATGTATTAAAATACATAGATATAAGAAACTATTGACAAAAATGTTTGACAACCTTTGGTTAACACTTGGTTGATCCACATTTGGCAGTAATTCCAGCCTCAAGTTATTCAAGTTTTGAATAAGATGCCACAGGCATAACAAAACTATCTTTAGCCAGTGGGGCTCTTTCCTCTTTGCAAAACTCCTCAAGCTCCATTAGATTGAATGGGAGAAACTCTGCTTGATTGATGGGATATCAATAAAGTCTGGATTCTGGCTCCACAACATTCATAGTGACAGTGGTCCTATTCCCCCTCCTTTGAGGCCTGGAGCATGTTTTCCTCCATGATATCTTTTCATTGGTGTATTCATCATTCCCTTTATCCTGACAAGTCTGTTGCTGTTGCATGTCTGTTGTATCTCCTGTTGCTGGAAAAACATCCACATAGCAAGATGCTGCCACCACCATGCTTCACTGTAGGGATAGTGTTGGCCTGGTGATAAGCAATGCCTGTTTTCTACATTCTTGAAGTCAATTTGATAAACTCTTCTTTTGAAATTCACCAAGGATAAATTGTTTTCTTTATTTGTCCTTAAAGAGACACATTTTAGCTGGAATCTCAAAGCTCATAGATGTGTACGTGTTTTTTATTTTCTTTTACAGGCCAGGCAGTAATCAGGTCATGGTTTAGCTTGTAAAGTTGAACAAGAAAATGTTTTTTTTTTTCACTTTATTATTGATTTTAAAAGAAGTGAAATTGCGTTTTTACAGATGGGTCAGTGTCCCGAAGATAGAATGTTTATTTGATAATGCCCGTTATATGTTAATTCATGTGATCTTTGTCTTACAACAAAGCTTGGTTGATATACAACATACAAGTACTTACATTGACTGTGGTTCACCGTTTTTAGAGAGTTGCTGCTTTCCATGCCCTGTTTATTAGATAGGGAAGTATAAAGAACTTGTTTTAAGAAATGTAAATGTAAAGTCTATATTGATTAGTTTGCCTGCTAATATTATTATATAAAAACGATCCTGTAAAAAAAAAAAATCTTTGCCTAACATGAAACAGACTTTTATTTTTTAAATTCTGGGCTCATTTGCTTTTGTGTAGAAAAAGACAAGGAAGCATGTGGTTGGCGTGGGTTCGTTCATCATGCTGGGAAAGGCAATTAGCTTGAAGCTAATGAGCAGTTTTAATGACTGCAGCAAAACTCAACTAGGGAGGTAAAATGGAAGAAGATCACTTAAAGCTAAAACCACAGAAAGTCTAAAGTACAATGGCTATAAAAGGATGGTTAAGGGAAGAAAACAGAGAATTTTTCACCTGTTCTGCATCTGCATGGAAAAGCTTCATCAGTTGTGGGTCATATCACCACTAACTGCTTCACCTTCTCTTTACATTAACTCAGATTTTTCATAAAGAGGGAAGTGGTGAGAAATAAACTGAGAGTTATACTATTTATTGTGAAGTTCTCAGTTTATACTGTTATACTATTGAGTTTTATTTGCTTTAAAATTATTTAGTTTATTGCTAATCAGTGACGTTCTTTGCTCTACTTCCCAACTTTAGCTCTGACCGGCTGATGGATGACACAATAAGGTAAGCCTTACCGTCTTAGCTTTGTATACTAATTATACTTGGTTAACATATGTTGTTTATGGGATTTAGTGTGCAGAAAGTCTCATTTATATGGTGGAACATAATGTAGATTGGTCATGTGGTCTTCGTTTGGTCATGTGACAGTGATAGTGATGTAGCAAAGGACTGTGGGCGTGTATGTAAAGCAGAGAAGCGGTTGTTATCTTCCTGGTGTCAAAAAGATTTAGGATGCCATGTCTATAAATATCTGTTATCGTCCATAACTGCAAAATAATCAGATACTGATATCAGCCAGTATTTTCACACAGTCACTTTTCTTGAAATACACTTGAGTAAATAAGTAAAACGTTAGATACTTCTGATATTTATGTTGGGTTATGGATTGACTGTGACGGTTCAGATAGAGACTCAAAGGCTGGATCCTTTCCTGTAGATCAATCCAACATACTGTACCGGAGTTTTTTCATTTTGTTGTAACAGCAACACAGTAGGGCAACTTTAACGAAGGGACACAGACAACAGGCTACAGGGAGTACAGAAAATGAGCTATATTTATTTATTTTTGGCATTAACTGGTCCCCGCTCATAACAAAAGTATTACCATGACATCTGCTCAATCCCATGACCCCCATGATTCCATGCTTCATTTCACGTTTTTTTTTTTTCAGTATTCATTTGTTTCCTATATTATTCAACTGATCTCTCGTCGTAGGCTATATTAATCCCTGCTGCGCTGTCATAACTCATGCTGGTGCTAATTAATAAACCAAACTAAAGCATCCTTGGTTGTAGGCGTACTCTGCAACCATAAACTATTAAGCTCGTCACAAATAGGGTAACAAACGAGGACTTGATCAAACTCTCAGTGGCTAAAAGGATCAGTTTGAAAGCTGCAATAGACTAGATCAATTTTAGAGATAGCCAATATGGACATACAAACTTATCACATTTTTGAGTCTAATTAATGATAAAGGTAATGATTAAAAAAAGATTAATTCTTTGCGGTTTTTCTCAGGTAAATCTATACCTGTGACTGCTTACCACTTCCATCATACCCCCATGATCACAAATGATTCTCTCACATTGAACACATTAAAATGTAGGTTCTTATCGACACCACTTACATCAAGAAATATATTATTAAACAGCTTGTAGTAATAGCGTTTGATTATTTTCTTAAAAAAAAAAAAAGAACAAAAACTGTAAAAAGTTTTACTCAATTTCTGGATTTTTTTAATCATTGTTTTAATGTGTCATGTAGATATGTCAAATTTCTTTTCATGACTAGAAACTTATCATGACAAAGATAAAAGATACTATAAATGTCCACCACTAGTCCCTTATTAATTTTTCCAATAAGAAGAAAAATTAAATTTTTGTGAGATGTGGCCTCTTTATTGGAAGTAGTGCTTAAACACCTTTATAGCAGATAAAAATTTACAGCTAGAAAGATGTCTATCTATGACCGTGGTTACACAAAAAGCTGTTTTCTTCCTTTTCTTTGGCCTGAAGGAAAACTGAGGCAGAGATCTGCTCTCCTAACAGATTGTGTGCAGTGTCTCCTTCTCCCCAGCCTCTGACTCTCAGGCGCTGGTTTGCACAGTGATTAGGGCTGGGTGGAGGTTGCTGGAGTCAGCAAAGCGTTTCCCTCTGACTGAGGGGAACATGATCCCTAAAACACATCTCTAGGCCAATGCTGCAGACTGTACCCTCAGCACTCTGCAGTCACAGGAGGGGGGCCAGGACCTCGCCCACCCGTACTCATACACGTATCACCTTCTACACACTAAATCATTTCTGCAGACTGTTTCTTTTTTCTTCACAACAATGATTCATATAAACAACTGCAGTGATTTCATTGTTTGGGCTCGTCCTCTGTGGAGCCATTTTCTTATATGTGAAGGAATTTTAATCTTCTACATTTTTTTTATCATGATTAAAGTCTCATTTCAAAATTGTTATGAAAATATTTACATGACAGGTCAATATTTATCTGAATTAATTACCAGTTGGTGATGGATAAAACTGTAAATATTGTTTGTGGAAGCTAATTCCCTGAACACCAAAGCATTAGTTAACGATTCAGAGATGGGCTTGGTGTCTTTTATTGATTGCTGTGTGTAACAGATGCCAAAGACACTGGCAGAAACTTTTCCTGCCAATTGCTCAGTTGCACTTTCGTCCTTTTGAAACTTGCTGATGTTTGAGATTTAAGAGCCAGAGCAACATACTAGTACTAGAACATGGCCACTATGGAAACCAAAATCAGAGGAGTTCCTGCTTCTTCAGTCCTCACCAGTGACTGGTCAGGTGGAAAATCAAAATCTGGATCCTTCCCACTATGTCAACCTAAAGCACTGTACAAAAGCTCTGTCACATAGTAAACTTAAAGTATTGTGTTATTAAGTGAAGGGAAGCAGATAACAGAAAAGGTCACGTTGATAGCTTTTTGGACTTTGGACGTTTTTCTTGAGCATTTCGATTCTTTAGGATCTACACACAGAGTAGATGGACAAAGCTGATATTAGGTCCTGAATGTTTGAAAAGCTTCACGAAGGAAGTAGTGTCACTAAGCCCACATCAAGGCGTCAGGCGTGTGTTTAGCTGATAGCCTACCTATATTTATGTTATTATGGAAATAAAAGCCAGAGCAAAATGTTTGGCATTCTTCGAGGCCAAAACGTTTTTTTTTTTCTTTTTTTTTTTGTTTTTTTTAGGTGTGCAGTGAAATGATAAATTGCTGGAAGTTGGATTTAATTTTGATAAAGCAATGCTCAATAAAAATTGAGCTGAGGATATCACAGAGCATAAAATTGAGATTCAATGGCTGCTGTACAGTCAGTATTCAAAACAGGAATAAAATATTTATTTCATTTATTAGGCTAAAATGTAGAGGATATTGTCAAACGCATTTTTTTTCATCAGAAATAATTATATAAAAAAACCACATTTGTACTATATTCATCTAGACTATAGAAACTTTCTTATATTTGCATAACTTTAACTTCAATAATGTTTACCTTTTAAAATAATCATTTATAATCATAATAAAACCTATTTATAATAGGTTTTATTATTGATTTAGAAACATGATTTTAACTTTATTCCAGTCTAATGATGCTTCCTAAACCACTGATAAATGCCTAATAAGGTTTATTTTTGATGGAAATAGTAAACCAAAAATTAAGATGTTTTTTTTTTTCTTTTTTTGGTAACTTGTACAGACACTTTGTTTATGGCTGAAATTTCTGCCTCATGACTCAAGTGCAGCACTGAAAAAACTATCTAGAAATAAGAAAACGGTTCTTAAATTAGGTGCACTTACTCTTAATTTGAGTACGGTAGGTAAATGAGATAATATGGGATAATATGCACTTCAAATAAGACAATGCAATTGTGTTTTCATATTTTAAATGTAAATTGTCTCGTCCCATTGGCAGAATGTCTCTTTTACCTCCTCAATCTAGGAAAAAATGCACTTATTTTAAGAAAAAAATTACTTATCTAGATTTGGATTTTATCCGGTTAGGGTAATGTGCCGACCTCCCCCTGAGTAAACGGACTCCTCATAGAGAAAGAATGAGGAAAATATTTTGAATGCTGTTATATTTGATATGGTAGTTCTAAATGGAAAATCAGGATAATGGATAATGCCCAAAAAAATGGAGATCATAAAAACTCTTCATTACCTTTTTTTCTAACAAAAATGTTTTCCACATCCACAGTTTTGAGATTGGTATTGAATTTCCACTCATATTTCTACTTGCATGCAGTAAAAAGACACTTTAGTAAGAGGTTGCAGTATTGGCTCTTGCTCACTTATCTTTGTCTCTTTCTTTAGCATTGCAATGTCGACCAAGGAGAACATGACCTCACAGAGGGGCATGCTGAAATCCATCCACAGCAGGGTGAACACCCTGGCCAGTATCCTTTAAACTCCTCCCTGGTTTCCCTGTGTGTGCAGGACAACAACTCAGTGTAACTTTTCAAAGCAGAATATTTTTACATCTAAAATTACTCTTGCATTTTAACAACCAGTGTTTTGAAGGGAGGGTAGAAGTTTTAATTATGCATTTGTGATAAAGCGGGTATTCATCACTGATCTTCCTTAACATTCTGAATCTCAGATCGTTTCCCAACTATCAACAATCTCATCCAGCGAATCAATCTGCGGAAGAGAAGGGACTCCCTGGTCCTTGGCTCTGTGATAGGCGTCTGCACCATTCTCCTCCTGCTTTATGCCTTCCACTAACCCTACGGGCAGATGACTTCCATCAAGGCAGGATTCTTCTGCTCCTTGTAGCATATGAACCCCCACCTCCACCCCCAGAGACCACGCTCCATGATCGGAGGATCCCTGAGGGTCCGGAGCAGAGAGACTTTTAGCTGCCAACAAGTTCCCACTGAGCCTGCTTTTAAAAGTGAGACTGATTTTGGGCTGATGATCAGTTCTTTTTTTTCTGCTCACGGAGAAACGGAGACCAAAATTACAAGTTAGACCCTTTTTGTTTTGTTTGAGAACAAACTGTTCTTTTTTTCCAAGAGCAAAGAGGCTAAAACTGTGTTGTTTAAAAAGGTGGCTGAAGGATTTTTATCTTGATTATTTTTAATGATTTGAGAGATAATTCATTGTAAACTGTAAAATGTGAATTAATAAATTATTCATATCAGTTTGAGTTTTAAAATGTGTGACGCTAGTAGCTTTTCATTTCTTACACATTTCACTTTTTTTTAAGGTAGTGTCTGGTAGGGTAATTTAACCAGGAACAGGGGCACTAGGTCACGTAATGTGCTTACTGACATGCACTAGAGTGTGACTGAATTTTAAGTTTTGATCTTTTATAGAAAGAACAGTGCCTTTAAAAAAAAACATTTTCTCATGGTTTTATCTTAAACCACAACATGTTTTTATTGCCGTAGTATTAATAGAACAGCACAATGATGTGCATTAATTGGATGTGTTAAAAAAAAAGCATCTTTTGCTATAGCTATGGCTGAAAGAAGACTTAATGGACTGCTCTCCATTTAAATGTGTCTTTTATGATTTTTTTATTTACCAGTTTTGCACGTCTGGAACTGTGCTGCCCTCTTAACTAGAAGACAGACTAGCTCTACAAAGTTAGCATAGGCTCTTCATTTCCTGCTTCAATTTATTCACAATTATACATTTGTTTTTTGTTTGTTTTTTCAGAAGCAGATGGTAAATTAAGTTTGTTAATTTGAATGTAGTACATTTAGTATATATAAGTATATATTGGTACAAGTATTCAGAGTATTGATATTAGACTTTAGGGATTTGTGCAATGTAGCTCATTTAATGTTGATGCTAACGTTGCCAACATGTTTTTTATTTCAATTTTTTTTCATAACTTTTTCTCTACAATCTATTATGGATCATTAGCTCCATTACCCCTGAAGAAATGTTGAAAAATGCCATCCAACTGGACAATGCTGGGGGCACGGCAGACGGGGTCGCGTGTGGAGGTATGATTAGAATGAGGGAAGGTGAATTTAGGATGACTAAATAATCTCAGTTCTTATATCAATGCTCGCAGTTCTAACTCCTGACTCATTGAGGGGAGGGGGATCTGAGTGAGATTGTTTTATGCTGCAAACCATTGGTACTTTAGAATTCAGAATACCACCTAGTCCAGTAATTTGTTAGTGTTAGTGCTGCAACTGGCTGTAATGGAGCAGCATTAGAGAGTACAAGACTCCCCAATCATCTTGGAGTTCAAACTTATGATGTAAATCATAAGTGTAAATGTAAATCATCACCATCATACCTGAACAAGTGGGCTGTGATGTAAACATGTAGCAAGCTGTACAGTCAGAAACAATAGAGAAATTCAGCTGCAGTTGCAACCTTTCAACCCATAGAGGGCAGCATAACATGGTGCCAAATATCTTAGTATATTTAGGATTTAGACAAAAATTTTGCACAGTAACACAATGATGGTTCCCTTAAACTGGATTTTTTTCAGTTTATCAGTCATTGTCTATGACTCGCACTCACCTCAATGACTGCAGAAAATTTGGGGTTTACTCTTTTTTTTCCATACCTGTCACTCACACTCCATCCACTAGGTGGGGGGCAACTATTACTGGTAATGTCCTTGGTATGTTTCAAACAGTCATTAGACAGCAGCATAGTTCATATTTTAGAATTTCTCAGGTACCAGGAAAAAAATTACCAGGTCTTAAATTTTAGTTTGAAGGTAAAGAGCGTACAACTTTTTTTTTTTTTTTTCAAAACAAGTGAATTCTTGACCAACCAAGAAGTTTTTTTGAGTCTAACAAAACTGCGTTCTTTCCTAATACACCTTAAATGTTTAGTTTGGTTTTGTAGATTGAATACATAACCATTATGTATCTAAAGTTGTCCCCAGTTTCCAACTTTTTTTGTTTTCCCTTTCCCAATTTCTTCTAAGCCTTTTTCATCTGAGCTCAGTGAATTTGTCCTTTTTCCCCCCAGATTTGAAGGATGTAGGATGTATACGTCATGGCCCACCATTTCTTAAGATTTATGAATTGAACACTGATTGCAGAAGACTGTGGCAAAAACTGTAATTTAAAATTATCTAAACTTTTAAGATGTCTTTTTAGGCGACAACGTAGCTTAGTTAAACTCACATATCTGCTTAGATTGTAAAATTTTAATTTAATACAAAAAAAACTCAGTCGCCTGAGAAAATTTCATGCTTTGTTTGCTGAGCCCTAAGGATGTCTGAAAATGTATGGAAACTTGGTTTCATTAAATGTACAATATTATTCAAAATTAACATTATAAAGATTTTGTAACACATGTGTGTCCTTCAGCCTGTGTATGAGGTTCACAAGTGGAGAAAAAAAATAAATCACTGTCTTTATCCAACTCTTGCTAATGTTTGCTCAAAATGCTCTATTTGAAAACCCTCCCCCTTGTGATGTCATCCGGGGAAGTAAGCTGTTCGCCGCAAAGAAATGGGGCTGCTGGTGGATCATCTGTTTACATGATGGAGGAACAAAGACAATTCTGTAATGGAAATTTCCTGCTAAACATCTACTAGTGTTAAGCTGATGTGTGTGAAAGATGTAACAAATTCAGGTTAAAATCTGCA
>NW_015150973.1:352271-373262 GCF_000732505.1 Cyprinodon variegatus | reverse complement strand
TGATTGGCTAAAACTAAACAGTAAAAATGTTTTTAATCTAACATAACCTATCTGTCAAATGAGGCCCCATTACTCTTCAGTTTGGGAATAAAGTAGTTTGATTGGCTAAAACTAAACAGTAAAAATGTTTTTATAATATGTCTTACAGCTTGCATATTTTAGCTTCAACAAACGGCTGTAATTTGACAAGATAATTTCACTATTGAGAATGAAAAGAATCAGCTCCTCCAAGGCCCCTGGTTCTTGACCGGAACAAGGTGGCTTGTTCCCTTCAGGTTGGATGCGAGTCACTGCCTCATGTTGAGGAGTTCAAGTATCTTGGAATCCTGCTCACAGGTGAGTGGAGAATGGAGCAGGAGACAGATAGACGGATCGGTGCTGCTGCTGCTAAAATAAAGATGCTGCTGTTGTAGTGAAGAGTGAGCTGAGCCAAAAGGCAAAGCTCTCAATTAACAGGTTGGTCTATGTTTCTACCCTTACCTATGAAATCAGTCATGAAATCTGGATCATAACCAAAAGAACAACATCCTGATACATAGGGCTGAAATTGGCTTTCTCCGTAGGGTGCCCGAGCATTCCCTGAGAGATAAGGTGATGAGCTTGGTCATTCGGGAGAGGCTCGGAGTGGAACCGCTTTTCCTCCACGTTAAAAAGAGGCAGCTTTAGTGGCTTGGACATCTTTGTCGGATGCCTCCTGGACGCCTCCCTTGGGAAATGTTCCAGGCACGTCTTCACCGGGAGGAGGCCCAGGGGACGACCAAGGACATGCTGGAGGGAATATGTTGGCGGACTATCTCAGCTGGCCTCAGTCTCAGAGCTGGAGGAGGTTTCTGGGGAGAGTGAAGTCTGGGAATCTCTGTCCCTGCGACCCAGGGTACCTGAATACGAATTTACTACTAAAGCTGTGATGTTTTTGAACATGCATACTAAGGCTAAACATACTGAGACTGGAGACTAGTAAGAAACCATGGTAATCGACCTTGCTAAACCTGTTTGACTATAAAACTATGATGCAAACCTTCATTATATTGTTAGATTACTTGGTTTCCAGCGATAGAATCTAGGGTGCGTACTTAACTGCTGATATAAACACTAAAAAGAAAAACATTTTAAAAAAGCTCTACCTTTCCTGATGTTGTGCTACTGAAGTTTCTGGTTTATTTATTTTGCTCTGTGACCTGCTGTTTATTGAATTAGCTCTACATAAACATAAATATTGTATCATTAGTGGTTAGGTATTTTTTCTAAGCCAAAATCAATTATTTTTGTTATTCCTGCATCTAAAGGGATTTGAAGTTTGAAGCTTTAGTTCTGTCACAGCATTTGTTTGCAGTGTTTCTGCTACTTTTAGGCCAAAAGACCATTAGTTCTTTTAGAGGTTAGGATTCTAGATAAAAATAACCCCAAACAAACAGCCATAGAGAGCTACACATATATAGTCCAGATCACACTATATATGTGTCTTGGAAAGTAAGATGCCCTAACCTGAATCTAATTGAGAAACTTGGAAAAGGTTTAATGTCCTCGGACATTATCCGACTGAATGTGAGTTGTATTGCCAAGAGGAATGTACAAAATTTCAGTACTAAGTTTGGAATCCCTGGGAGACATAATCCATCTGGAAAAGCCCATATAACACAGGCTGTAACATGACATTCAAGATCTATAGGAAAAAACTGCAAAAGTATATATATTTTTAAACACCAATTTAATGACTAAATTAAACAAAAACAGTAATATCCAAATTTTGTAAATTGGTGCCCTGAAAGAAAATTATTTCCACAAGGGATTAATAAAGAAATTCTGATTTTCATTCAGATTGTTTTGTGCATTATCTGATTTCAGGTCCCCTAGTTTCAATAACGATGTCTTATAAAGATCTGAACTGGTGCATTTTAAATGAAAAGAGAATGTCTGCAGGCGGAGGTAACCTAATTTCATTAATGACTTACAGGAGTAATCGCTGACACAGAGGAGCCTGAGAGCATGGCAGCTGTGTGAGAAACATCAATGTGTTTTTTTCACGTCGCTGCAGGGTGGAAGTTGACAGGAATCCAAATGAAATCGGTTCAACCAAGTCAGCTAAAGGGGATGAATTAAGGTTAATAAACTTCATCTATTCCATCTTATTTTTTTGACACAGACTAAAAGATAAATGATTGGGTATAATGAAAGGTTTGTTACAGAGGGCCTTCACATCATGGCTGCTATCTCTTCCAGAAAGTGCTTTTAAAACACAAACCGTGTTCTAAATTGAGCTTTGACATTTTTACATGGATGTGAGATGACGGTGAAGGTGCAGCTCTTAAATATTTTAGCCGCTTGAAATGAACTTCTCTAGTCTAAGCACACAATCTGGGCGCATGTATGAATTCTGCTACAGCAACTGCAGACAAGCAGCGAAAATACATGCCTAAAGCTGCTGCAGGAAAAGACACTGAGGCCCTGATCTACTGAATATTTGCGCTTTTAAATATGTGTGCGAACTTGGTGACTTGCTAAAAGGTGATATACTAACCTTTTGCAGCTGGCAGGTCAGTTGATCAGCTTCAGAATTGCATCTGTGACATCAGTGAAATAGAGGCTGTTTAGCATGATTGCCTTTTCTGAGTATGCAGAAAATCTGCTGCTCACCAAAACATGCAAAAATAATTGGAGGATGTTATGCAAACTTAATTACTAACCCGTCCACAATTTATATAAGCTAAAACAGATTTTTTTGTGAGGTTTTTATGTCTATCTTTGAAAGTTTCTTGCAAAAATATCTGCAGTCATTCTGGTGAGAGGGACTCATATTCAATGACAGACAGGAAAGAGAGAAAATACTCTGAGCATGTCACCAAAAATTGGACTGTCAGAAATGCAATACTAGACATACTGTCTAGTAGGTAACGATAATTTTGGGAAAAACCTCTTGCAACACTGAAATGATGCTCAAAGCATTTCTCAGAGTTGCTTTTCTGGCATGCCGTCTAACGGCACAGAATTCATTATAGTTGGGGACCATGGAGGCTTTGCATCACCTTCACACTTGTCCTTGAATATCTTTAATCATGTATGTCCATTTAAGTGAAACAGTGGTTCACAGCAAGTTTGTTTTTTAAAAGAGACTTGTCTAAGTCTCTTTTAAAAAATGAAATGAATTCTGCAACATACTGAGGCGCTGATGAATATGAACGGGTTTCTTTTCATCAGAGGAGTGGAAATATCTATCAGTTAAACAGTGGTAAAAATGCATTAATATATTTTATCATCAAATAAATATACTCTCCGACACCAAATATTCAAGTCCCTGCATCTGAGGCAGAAAAAGCTCACTCTGCTTGATGTTGTTTGACATGTGTCTTATTTTATATATACCCTAGGAATGATTATTGATAAATAGAATACATTTGTATATAAAATAAAATTTTTGTCTTTTGTTTTGATGTATTACTTTTTTTTTGAGAACTTCTGCTGGCAAACCTCCTGTATGTAGCACCATCTTTGTTCAAGGAATAGAAAAAAAAATGAATAAAATAGTTGCGCATCCAGGGTGTGAAAGATGATCTGGCACTAACATCACTGTCAGAAACTGAAAAAATGACCTTGATGGTTGCAACACATGCAATGATCCAGATGCTAGAGACAATGGCAACGTATTTGCTCCTCAGTCATCTTATCGGTGATGTGTCTTGATTACTATTTTATTTTATTTTACAAAGACAGAAGGGTATTTTCTCTTCCCCCCAGCTTGCATATTTTCCACATGGTGACCATACCTGCCATCTGTGTGCTTTGCTGTTTCAAATTAAGGTTGCCTTTGGGATGCACAAAATAAATGCACTCTGCTCTCCCAAACTCTTCATGGTGATAGCCAGAAACTCATGCAAAATCCCTTCTGAAGTATAGGAGTCTGCAAAAGTTTTGCACCGGTTATCAATTTCACATAGTCTTTATAGGTCCACAACTACACATCCATTAATGGCTTTAGCAATTATTTCATCTGCATAAGCCATTTAAACGGGATCTTTGCAGGTCAGGGCCTAAAAGAACTGCTGTCTATAAGACATTTTCTTTTTGACATTACAGCTTTCATAATTTTTTCTCAGAAAATATCTATTGGTCTGTAAAACAACATTTTGGCCTTGAAAAAAACAAAAAACAAAGCAAACCATGTTTTGTCTCTCTGAATCTGTGCAGACATTGTGGGCTAGGCATGTGCATGATTTAGGACTCGATCAAATCCGTCCTTCGCTCTACTTTTGAGATAGCTGTAATTCTTCCTTTTTTTTCCCTCTCTCCTGCCATCTGAAACCTTTGTACTCATGATATATATTGTTTATAAAAAGCTGCTGCAGGTTCAGGGTTGTGTGCAATAAAAGCAACAGCTTTGCTCTATAGTGTACTCTGCAATAAAGACACTGCAGTGGAGTTATATTGGATTTAACTTTAGAAGAGCTGCAGATCCTTGTAAAAGTATTCAAATCCTCCATATTTTTAATGCTTTATTGCAGGAGGTCTATGAATTAAAATATATTGTTTAAGAGTTTGCACCATTTCATTCATAGAACATGTCTACAATGTACATAATAGTGTTTATTATGAAACAAAAAGCAAACAGGACACCAGAAAACATCAAAATTGCTCACACCACCTGCAGGCCTGCATGACACATTTAAAAGTATAGGCTGTTTTTTTTTTTTTATTATTTTTTATTTTTTGTAGGTTCATCTAGCTTCAGCAACCCCTAAACAAATTACCCTTGTATTTTCACGATTGCTGTCTCTTGACCTAAGCTTACAGTCCAGAGATGAAGCCATTAGGCAGAGGGTACCTCTGGAGCTGCTGCAACGATCAACAGGTCAGGATGGAGAAACCGAAGACGGGAAAACTGTTAGATGTTCACTTTAAAATCAACCCGTTATGAAGGGAAGACAAGAAAAAAACAATATGAAGTGTCCATGTGCGATTAGTCACAAATATGTTTAAATAAGGTCTCTGGATATAGTATTAATGTTTTCCTTTAGCAGGGACAGTGGAGGTGGATAGAGCTCACTACAGGTGCAAAGAGGAAGAAGAGTTTCACTTTCTTTATAACAAAATAAGAAAAGTCAATGTACACCCAGGGCTACAATGAGATAGCATTTCAGTTACGTTTACAGTAGGTGCTCTTCCAAACTAAGCTTGGATTATTTTATGAAGACAAATGGGCAAAAATATCAGTATTTAGATGTGCAAAGCTGGTAGAGACATACCCCTAATGTTTTGCTGCTAGAACTTTAGCAAAAAGTCATTCTGAAGTCTGTTTAATGAAAAAGAATTCAAAGTAATCTTGTTGTTTTATCCTACTTCACAATTATCAAATGTGCTCTAAAATGTAAGATCTTCTACTCTGATTACCTGACTAACTAAAATGCATACTTAAAAGAATGCTTTATATCAGGGCTGTCCAAAGCATGGCCTTTCAAAAAAAGTTGAAGAACAAATCAAAATTCAATTTAGACAATGTACTGAGGTATTTTGCTCTAAAAATAAATAAAGATTAGGTCATATCCACATCTACAATCCTGTTCTTGTTGCTTTTAATACAAAAAACAAACAAAATTAGACCAAAATAGAAAACAAGGCAATTAAATGTTTTGTTTTTGCTTTTAAACAGGCTAACCTGCATAGCTATTGGTGTTTTCAAACAACAAGCATTTACAGATTCCTTGTCCTCAGAAATCTACTTGCTTTACTTGTTTCTTTTAAATATTGCATAGTTACAATAGTTTTAAAAGTAACACTGTGTAATATTTAACCACCAGGGTACTAAACCCGTATCTTCCAGGTAAGATCAACTTGGAAGTTGGAAAAACAAATTTATGCCTGTTCAATTAGAAATATATTTTTTGTTGCCTAATGAAGGCTAAAGGACTACTGACTCAGAAGGAACTTGGAAAAACTAATTCATGTGTTTATCTTTAGTACAAATCATTACTGCACTGGGTTTTTCACATGGCTCTCTTAAAATCAATCAGACAGTTGCAGATGATCCAGAATGCTGCTGCAAGGGTCCTCACTAAAACGAAGAAAGTGGAACACATCAATACAGTGTTAAAATTATTACTCTGGATTCTTGTTCCTAAGAGTTTAGATTTTGAAATACTTCTACTGGTCTATATATTAATGAATGGCTTAGCTCCAAAATACATTACAGACCGCCCAGACTTCCCACATCCTCTGGCTTAAATCTACTTTACAATCCCAGCAACATAAGAGGAGAAGCAGCATTAAGTTCTTATGATCCATAAATCTAGAATATACTCCCAGAAAAACTTTAAAAGTGCAGAAACCCTCAGTTGCTTTTAGTTGATATTAAAAACAGATTTGTTTAAAGTGGCTTCTGTCTATGCTTGCTAAATCATTTTTGTAACATTTTCAGTCCAACCCTTTTTACATTTCTTAAAAATATTTTCTGCTTTTGTTTTTTTTTAATCAGTGTCTTTTTATTGAGTTTTCTTTTTCCTTTTGCACATACAGTTTGTGAACACAAAGAAGTATTTATCCAACACACACATAAAATAATTTAATATACAAAAAATTAATCCATACAAAGTAATCCCATTTAGCCCACCCAGATCACTACCCAGTAGGTCCACGTACTACATTCCTATCCCTGAACACATTTCATTAACATTAATTCATTAATTTAATCTGGAGCATTATTGTAAGTTTTGAAATGAGTCAAGAAAGGGCCCCCATGTTTTTTGACATTTACCAGTTGAGTGTTTAACAGAACATGTAATTCTTTCCAGTTTAAAACACGACATGAGGTCACATAACCGCCGCTTGTGAGTAGGAGGAGCTGCACCCTTACTGTATACCTGGTCAGAACTGTGCAACATATATGTTGCTGAGTTCCTTGAAGGATGCCAAATTTTTCTCTAGGTCCTTAAAGCTAGAAAGTTATCAGTCATGTTAGAATTAGTTTGTGATTGTGAGCTGTAGAGCTCCTCATGAAAGTCCCTAATGCATTATTAATTTGACTATGGTCTGTGACTATACCGTCGTCATGTTTTCGAATTCTGGAAATAGTTTGCCTTGCCCTAGAACACTTGAGCATGGTTGCTAATAATTTATCAGGCTTGTCGCCATGCACTGGAAATTTGGATTTGTTATGCAAAAGCAGGAGTTTAGCTGAATGT
This sequence comes from Cyprinodon variegatus, assembly GCF_000732505.1. Taxonomy (NCBI): domain Eukaryota; kingdom Metazoa; phylum Chordata; class Actinopteri; order Cyprinodontiformes; family Cyprinodontidae; genus Cyprinodon; species Cyprinodon variegatus. Next base: position 366,093 of record NW_015150973.1, on the reverse strand, counting down.
GTTGTCAATTGCTTTTGTTATTTTTAATCAAACATTTTATCTTTTTTTTAATCACTGACACTTACCACTTACCCCATGTACCGCAAGTTTTTGGAGAAACCTCCGCAACTGTCAAGGCCTCTAGTCTTCACTTATGGATGACGAGCTGTCAGTCATAGGCTTCCTGACATTACTTCCCGTGTGATCTCCAATCAGGAGGAGGCTTACAGAAGAGGTTTGTCTCTGCCCGAACTGTCAAAGCACATTTCCTCCGTGCGAGGAGAAAATCAGAGTGCAGCCGTCCTCGACTATGGCCGCTGGATAGAAAATCCTGTGCGTAGTGAGATATCGAGTACCATCCACAGCAAGCGTGGGGGGATTTGGCATGTGCGGACAGCGATTTTCTCCTCTCGAAGTGGCAGTTTCTCTCACATGAATGATTTTGTTGTGCGGTGGTACTGTAGATAAACCATGTGCAGAAGTAGTTTAACATACATGCGAGTATGTTGATTTTACTTACAGGCGTTTTGAAATAAATGTGATGCCATACTCAGAGTGATAGCCTAGTAAACTAGCTCCACCCACATACGGGCCAAAATCATTTTTGCTTGCAAGTGGGTCTAGCCTCGAACAATGCCTTAGGCCGTAGAACTGGCTGACCAATCACAACGCAGAGATGTGTTTTGAATTTCTGGATGCAAAGCGGGCGGGGTTGTGAGGGCGTGACGCTGGAGAAAGCACAACAAGGAAGATAGCAACAACTCTTGAAGAGTTTGAATCAGTTTTGGAATCAGTTTTGGAATGATTAGACTTGGGGTTTTCATTGAAACGTGAGCAGGAAGAGACTCTACGCTCATTCATTATTAAGAAGGACATATTCTCAGTTTTACCGACAGGCTGTTTGTTTACACTCCCTCATCAGCTTTCTGTCGCACTTACTATGTCACAGTCAGTTGCGCTCATTGGTAAAAACGTTGGCCAATAGGCACAGAAATGGTTTGAAAGACAACCGGTTGTTGTCATTAACAATCTTCCGATGTCTCATTCATTGAGGCCAGACTAAATTACACATTTAATCTCACATTTAGTCTGGTTTATCAGACTAGTAAAGCGACACTCTGGGTCACAAAACTCATTTAGCAACACAGCCGACCCGCTGAAGTTACACTGGCATGTTTTTGAGATGGATGACCTTAAAGGAGCATCAATACGCAACAAGTACTCTATATTGATTGAGAAAACCATTTTATATATCTTAAATTAGGCTGATACTTGGGTTAGTGCTGTAGACAAGACAACACCAACCGAAACCAAGGAGTACAGAGAACTTTAGACGCCGAGACCATTATATGGTCTTGGTCTTGCCTCGATAGTCCTTGTCTGGTGTGGTCTTGACTTCAGCACTAGCTTGGGTCAAAACTTACATTGTGTTGTTTTAATAAGTTTGTGGCTCCTTAGTGCTTGAATATATAAATTTCTGGATTGGCAGAAAACTTGGACACCACTACTTTATGCTCTTTATAATACTTATATATTAAGAAATCAAAGAGGTGTGCCACTAATAATCTAAAAAAAACAATTCCTAATTGATTAAATAATTTTTCTTTACCAGTGGCTGCAAACAGCAGCTCTATATGCCCTGTACTCATAGAGTATAGTGCTTTTTGAAGTCAGGAGACTACACTTGACCAAAGTACTTTATACTACATTCACAAACACACACACTGATGATGGCAGATTCAAACTAGCCACAGCTGCCCTTGGGCTCACTGAAGGAGTTGAGGATGCTGTGCACAGGTCCCACCGGACCCTCTGACCACCTCAAAGGCCTCTTGAAAGCCAGAGCCCGGGCTTGAACAGATAACCCTCCAGTTACAGGGCAAACTCCTGCATCCAACTCTACTGTCATTACTTAGAATCTGATGTTAAAACTTAAAGGGAGAAAAATAAAGAAACCCCTTTACAGCCCATCCTCTGACTCCAAAGTGTTTAAGCCTGAAAGTTATCACCAAAAGACAAAACTTGGACCATGCATGGTTACATTTATTCCTCACATGCAAAAGGTACACTACAGAAATGAGAACCGGCACATACAATATAAGAGAAAAAAAACTGTGACATTACAGAGGTGAAAATGGTGAACAAATGCCTCCTAAACACAGCAGATGAAGAAAGTTCAAATGAAGCTCGAGCTGTGATAAGTAATTATGAGGAGTCTTTGGATTTTTGCTGCTCTTGGATGTTCAGATAAATAATTTTTTCTGCACAGCTATGACTGAGAAAAGAACATCAATCTGCAACTGAACAGCCTTGACCGATGATGTTCACTAGAGGACTTCAGATTATATCAGCTGCATTGTTGCAATTGCAATTCTATAAAGCTTTTAAATGACCATTAGAACTCAACAAATGGTACCCAGTTAAATGCATTTTAGCTTTAATTGGATCAAAAATACACTTTAATGGCCACAGAAAAAAGACAAACCCTTTTGAATAATGCAACATGACTCACTGATTATTATCAGAGCTTTGGAGCATAAGCCTTTTCATGTCTATATACAACATCTACATATGTCTAAACATACAGGTTTTTCTTAAAGTGACAAATCCAGACAATTTGTCATGCCATCATTTTAAGTAAGACTTCTTAAATGCAAGTTGTTCTTAGGCAAACTCGTACACTTGCTCTTTTACAAAAATAAGTGCTTATCAGGCTGTTAGGCCCATTACATGCGAAGATATTGCATATATATATTTAGATATATATATATAAATACATTACATACCCATACAAGGAGGAATGAAACATTCAATGATTGAACGGGTTGTAACAGTCAAGGTATAGCAATGTATAATGCCTAGAAACTTTGTAAATGTATAAAAGCATCTGAAAGGATTGAAGGACAGATGAAACTGGGAAGAACAATGTTTGTACTATAGGCTTGATTTGTAAATGGTGGCAGGACTAAAGTGATGATAACTATCCAAGGAAAGAAAATACACACATAACTGTTTCATGTGCAAAAGTGCTTGTTCCTAAAAGATAGAAAAAAAAACTATAACAGTCTAAAAGAAGGCAGAGTGTTGGGCTATTTACATTCTGGCATGCAGTTGTTTTCTCTCTTTTTTTAAACTGGTAAACCAAATCATACGACGAGACAAAAAGAACCAATTTTTCTGTAACAAACTCTTGAATTTCGAGGGGATTTCTTTTTTTTTTCCAATTGCTGGCGAAGCAGCTATAAGGACAGCTTTAACAAACTTAATAACACTTTGGATACAAACATCTTATAAAATCAATATCTTCTATTCAATAATACATTTCCATATTTCAAATATATTATTTCCTGTATAATGCTTCAAATGCAAGAGGATCATTTAGAATATATATGAAGATTAAACGAGCCATCTTAAGTTCATAGATTTTTCTTTAAAGGAGCCTGATAGAAAATCCATCATTTATCTGCTCTACATACACAAATCTTCGCCTTCACATCCAAAAGTCCATTGTTCACAAAGGGAAAAACAAACATGTAGCTTCCTGTAATAATCACACAGATCTGCATTCAGTCCTTCCTCTTTCTTAAACTTCAACAATTCAATATGAAGATATTCTGTCAGGCAAATGTTACTGGGTTCTAATGCATGCATCTGTCAGTGATATATACTTTTATTTGCTTCTTTGTTTTTAGGCCGCCATTCATGACTGGCCAACATTTTTTGCTACCTGAAGTTAATTTTGATGCTGTAACTTCTTGGCATAAAGTAGGGTACTCCATTTTTGTTTGAGCAGTCCTTTTTTCTTTGTTGCTTCTGTGGTTTGGCTTCGACGTAACATTTGCTCCTCCAGGTTGTTATTTTAAAGCTAGAAAAAGAACAAGATAGGGAAAAAAGGGACAAAGAGGGTTAGGGTTAAGAAAAAACACAAGTCAGCACAAACTATTTAAATGTTTTATGAGTTAGTGTGTTTATTATATATCACAACAAAATAATATTCCAAATTAGAGAGGTACGGTTCTACCACATGGTCTTATAATCTCTTAAAGTAATCTCGATATGTTTCATTCAGGCTCTCTGAGGATAATTTAATGTTACAATGTGTTGTGACATGTTAAATACATGGGAACATTTTTCACAGGTTTGATTTCATCATGAACTAATATGTGTAACCTGGAAATTGTATTGTGAGGTGACATGTAAAGACATACATTCCTTATGTGGCAATTAAATCATGTAGTAACGTGTTACAGATCAGTTTGTAGAAACAACTGGGGAGCATCTTAACCTGCAGAAGAACCATCAGCAGTGGCGTCCCCCAGGGGTGTGTTCTCACCCCACTCCATTTCTCTCTTTACACCAATGCACCATAATGGACAGAGCTGTAAAACCCCTGAAGCATCTTTTTTGGGTCTAATCCAGGATGGTGAGAAGCTCACATGTAGACTCAAAGTGGATCAGCCGGTCCACTGGTGTTATCAGAACCATCTAGGGCTTAATCTGCTCATGACACTTTGAAATGATGGTGGACTCCTACAGAGCAAGCCTCAACTGCCTTCCACTCACCATCCTAAACAACACCGTGACTGTTTTAGGTCACTTCTTGTTCCTAGGACTCACCCTTTCTGTTAGAATTAAGACTTTTTCTTAATTTCAGCACAACAGAGTGCTATTTGGTAAAATCAGCCCCTCAAATTACATTTTCCCAGGGTGCCGCTCTAATAAAAACTTAACAGTAGGAATATCCAGATCGACACCATGCATACTCACATTTTTTAACCTTATCCATCTCTTTGGACAAAGAAAACTAATTACTATAAGATTAAATTTTACTGTAGTGTTTTAAATTTTGGCCAATCTGGTTAGGTTGAGTACCTGTGAAGTGAACTGAGGTATAGACGACAATGATGAGAACTCCCAGGAAAATGGAGACGATGCTCAGCAGACGAGCCAGTCGACCCAGCCTTCTGGCTCCATCTATATCCCCATTCTGGAGACTGTTTCTAGACTGGAACACACAAAGAAAAAATTAGAGATCAGGTGTTAATAACCAAAGGATAATGTTCAGTATTACTTTTTACACCAGATATTGTCAGTGCAAATGAGCTTTGAATCTCTGTACCTCTTTTTGCTCCTTTGAACAATCCTCTCCTTACCCTATTTGCCAGTTTAGTTGAAGTACGATCTCCTGGTACATAAGGCTTGGCACTGACCGTTCAACATTTGCATGCCTGCTTCTTTTGACCTGCTAAATTGTTTTAAGTTTATAGTTTCTTATGCGTAATCCAGGGAATGTTCTATTTTACCTGCAGCTCCTTAACTGTTTCACATTACCGGTATTAATGAATTAGATCTCAATCATTTATGAACAAGCAGAAATGGCAGAAAAACAACAGGAGTGCTGAGCTGTTTATTTCTTCTGTCCTTTGAGTTAAAAAAAAAAATGGCAATAAAAATGTATTCCCAGCTGCCATTGGCAAATTTTCTATTTCAAATGGGCAATTCCGGACTGATGGAGGATGGTGCATTGCAGAGCCATCTGAGAGCACATCAGTGAGGAAGAGCTGTATTTCATTTTTATGCAGTATGTATATCGCTTTATTTACCCCAAGTATCGGAAGACAGGGTGATTTATGTGTGTGCATGTGAGACATGATGAATGGGAAGCCTCAAGTCCTTGCAGTGTGGTTTCATTTGGGAGTCCTAAAACAGAAAAGCTTGCACGAGCAATTTCCCTGCCTTTCACTCCTTCTCATTTCATCTTCTACTAGTTTAATGTGCTTTACACTCACCTCAAGCAGGGATAACAGCTGGCTTATGTGAAGTCCTCTCTTAGCAATCTTTAGGAACTCCTCATTGAGGCTTAAATGCATTAAATCAGGAAGTAGGGCTCATCCTGACCTTCATCTTTATCAATTTAAAATGCAGTCTTGTAAGTCAATTTCCTCATTTAGATTAAGTGCCATTAAAACAATGGTTGAACAGAAATACATGTTTCATGGTTTCACTTTTATCATTTTATAAGAAGAAACATGTACTTTATTTGTTTTGTTCAGCATCAGTCATGATGCATGGTGGTGTAGTTTGTAGCACTGTTGCCTTGCAGCAAGAATGCTGTGGGTTTGATTCCTCGCCCGTGGTATTTCTACTTGGAATTTGCATGTTCTCCCTATGCATGCATGGGTTCTCCCAGGGTACTCCAGCTTCTTTCCACATGTCTCTGTGCTGCAACCTATCCAGGTTGTACCCTTCCTCTGCCCATAGGCTGCTGGAGATAAGCACCAGCCCCATCGTAACCCTAACAGAATATGAAGGATGAATGGATGGATGGATGCATGACACTCAGTAATGTTAGATTTGTCTTTTCTCAGGGAAATGACACATAGGCCTGCAGAACTGAGATTGCCTCTGTGTTAGGATAGGTTTACACTGCAGAGGGACAGAGAGATAAAAGACCCCAATGATGTAGCCCCTGCAGGCCTTCTATAACTCCTGGATGAATGTGGGGCTTTTGACGAATTTGCTGGCAACCTAACATAAATCAAGGACAATGAAAGTGCTGACCAGAATATGCCTTCAACTATTGTCTCTAAAGTTTAAAGATTCTTTTTTTCCAACATGGTTTTAAATTATCCTGCCTACATAAATATACACAATCTATAACCAGCACTTTGTGTAAACACCTTTTAACTCAATTCCAGGTTTGCCTTCTTAAGTTTCCGCCTTTATTAATAGTGAAGTCGATGATCCTGCTGGAACTTTCTAAAATATGCTGATTAGTATTCTTTATATGAAGCGTGTAGTTTGCAGTCATTTTGCGAAAATTAAAACAATTTTCCGTATAGAGGAATAACTCAGGAGAAGCATATAAATACATGACGGCATCATATGCACACCATGTCACAGTGATTTAACTGGTATTAACTGGGATTAACTGGTATGTTTTGGGTTTGTGCAAGTTCTTGTTCTGATTTATTTTTATTTTTTTTACAAATGGGTACACGTTTCCCTCATGCACCTTCTGAAAATTAACAAGGTTCTTGGTAGTCTCATGATAGTGAGATGGCCATGTCCTCTTGCAGTAAAGCATCGCCAGATAATTGAAAAAATTTTCAAGTTGGTAAAAGTTATTTTGTAGTCAAACATTTTCAGCTTATTTTGCCAAACTATCCTCTTTTGTGGTGTCTCAAATGTAAAATGTTAGTTGTATCTATTCAAAGAAAGTTATTCTTTTGTTTTCTCTCTGGATAATTTTAGCTTTAATTGTCACGTTTTTATAACATGAAGTAATAAATGAATCAAACTAATCTATCATGTTTTCAATTCTTTTTTACATTATTACAGTTTGGCATTTTTAAAAGGACTGTGTACACTTACTTTGCAGAGACATGGCACATGCACACTCTGGTCTCTCACCTCCATGTCTGTGATGTTGAGCTATGGTAAAAAAAATAAATAAAAAACACTCCCTCTAGAGCCTGTATCGATCCGGACACAGATCACAAAGGAGAGCAACATCAGCACCTTAAATCAATGCAAGGCCCTTTCAGAAAATGCTGTCTATTTGTCCTGCTTAGAGAGAAAACATCAATGAAATAAGGAAGATTTATAGGACAGTACAAATTTCCTTTGCATAAGGAAAAAAAAAAAACAAATGAGAAAATGCTTCAGTGAAGCTATTTTTGTTTAATCTTTGATTTAACTCATCGGGGTTACAACAGATTATATGATGTGTGTGGACTAACTGAATAATATCTTTATTGATTGGAACAAATGCACATCTTTTCATAAAGTGAAATCCTACCCTAAAAAGCCTTGATTTTACTCTGTGTCCTCACTAAGCACCCACACTCTGTTTATGCTCTCTCATGCATTCAGGCGAAGGAAGGTGGAGGCTGGTAAGGCAGTAAGTGCTCTGTTTTTTTATGTCTCTTGACATGAATAATGAAGGACTACCAGCAGCCGGGTGAAAAGGAGTACTGTACAAAAGAAGCCATTTTTCATGATATGACCATGTTTCTGGAATTATTTTAAATATTTTAACAAATGGAAAAAAAAACATTTCAGGACTTAAATTTACTTATATGGAATATCATGCATATCTAAATAATATTTCAAAGGTTTAAAGAGATGGGATTTATGGGTAGGGCTTAGAGAGTAATCCATTCAGTAGAGGGGCGAAGAAATGTTTTTTTTTTTTTTTTTTTAAGCACTTTTTTCTGGCTGTTTGAGGATTCAGAGTCTCTGAGCTGCCAACTTTTTTTTTGGGTTCTGCCTTTTTAAACCAGACTCAGCATTAAAGTTTTAAACTTCTTAACACGGTCAGATGATCAAATGTGTCAGAACCATGAAGCCACCCTTAAAGCTGCAGCTGTAAGATGCCTTGTAGCTGCTGGAAAAGCTTTATATGTTTACTTAGAACAGATTGTTTTTTTTTCTCACAATGAAGCTCTGGTAAACGGTTTTCATTGGTGAAGATCTAGTAGATCTTTACACAATTATTTTGTTATATATTCAGACAAACTGGCTTTAAACTGTTCAAACCTGTAGAGAAGTTAATTTTCAATCTATGAAAAAAAAAAATTCTACATCACCCAGACTTCAAATCTGTCTTTTTGTCTCTTTTTTTTAAGATTGACGTGTCCTAAAAGTTTTATACCCTTCTTAATATCAATCTACATTGGAATTACAGAGCAAACCTTTCTATTTTTCCAATTATTTTCCATAATTTATCTTTATCTAGATATAACAAACATGTTGGTAAAATTAAAAGATTACTGATCCTGTGCTGACTGTCAGCAACATGACGCAATATAATACTCAAAGCCAGAGGGTGGTGCTAAAAAATATGATGAGCAAGATGAAAAAGAACAAAAGTTGCTTTTAAGATATATGGCGAAGAGAGACCTGGGGTGTGTCTGAACGTCCGTCTGAACCCCTAAACCCCTCAGTCACTATATAGAGCAGGAACTATATAGCAGACTTTATAGTGAAATCAGTTAACTTACCGTTTGGTCAAATGATCATTACTTTTGGTCCTGTTGGTCACGTGACTCTGCCTTCCCGCACAGTGACTGCGCCATCTTTTTTATTTGTTGCCACTATCGCAACCAGACAGCCAGACACAGTCACAACAATGCATTTTGGGATATATCTGCTCATCTAATGACCATTGATGAACACCACTTTTCAAGGTATATTGTGGTAAATTTCGAGTCCACTACTTTTTCATCCACTAGACATTTGGACACTGATTTAAAATGGTGTAACCACTATTTAGTGATTTGGGGGAACATTTGGACACAACCATGGTGTACTAGTGTTAATAACGTCTCTCTCAGGAAAAAAACACAACTTTATCGATGTTTTAAAAAGAGTTTTTCCAGCTCTTGTTTTCTTTTCCTCTTTAAAGTAGACAATCCTCAAGGCAGCCTATTATTTTACAACTAAGCCAAGTATAGTTTAAAGGGGCACCTGTTTCTCAGCAAAATCTGAGCAGCCATGTCTACAGATGCAGGGAGGTGTATCAAGGCATAAAACATTGATCCCAGTCTCTCTTTGCATACTAATGGTCACATTGTGTGCCCTTTAAAAGAAGTCCTGTCCCTTCTTAGCATTTTAGTAGCAGCTGAAGACTTTTTTCCCCTGGTGAAACCATCTCTCTGATGGTCATTGGGTGTTAGACGTTGAACATCGGTTCATCAGTAGGCCAAATTTTACTTATTCCTAATTTAAACCAAATGATGACACTATGCAGCTTATTCTCTGGGACCCAGAGATTGGTAACATAGAAGAACCTTTTATGGTTCCCCCGGTAAATTCTGGGTTTTCTCAGTGGACTCCTGTAAGAGGGACATGCCTTGAAACCGTCCATTTAAAGATAGATTAATGGAGTTATAGTATCATCCTTAGATATTTTGTTGAAGCCTAGATTACCATCAACCCTAAGAAACCATTTGTTAAGCCTTTTAGTCAATACTTTGGAAGCAGCCATCACAAAACCCTGATATCAATCCTATAGGACATGAATGGACAGGACTGCAAAAGTGTCTGATGAGATGCCTACAATCCTGACTCCTTTTTACTGGTTTTGTCTCAAGGAATGGTTCAAAATTTTAGCTTAAGTAGAGTGAACATTGTAGCAGAATACCCAAAATGATTTTCTAAAGTCATACACTTTTGCTATTCTACCAAATTCTAACTAGCATGTAAGTACAATTCTCGACTAACCTAATTATCCTGTTTTAACTGCATGTTTTTTGTTGTAGATTGAGAATATAATCATCACACAATGTAGCCAAAAGCAAAAACAACCCAAACTGTTTGCACATTTGTCTTCTTGCTTCGTAGAACTCAACAACTGTATCCAACACTGCATTGCAAAGCTTGCATTTGGCAACTACTAATAAGAAGCCATTTACCGCCTCACATATACATATGCACAATCACAACTTTCTTCTGATGTAACATATGCAAGTCCATATTTTACCATCAGATCTGCAGAGCATGCAATAATGCTGCTGCAGTTTGGACATTTACATTACTGGGATGGGCTCGTCTGGGCTGTAAAAAACATATCACCTCTCTCTCTCCAATCCCGGTAATTGACTGCGGATCAGCCACGTTTAGCTTTCTGCCCCAGTGCATTTTTAAGGAATCTAGGGGGTAATTATAGAGTGACCATCATTTACATTTCTTGCCTTTCACTTTCTTTCAGAATAAGAAAAAAATACTGTCATTTCAGCACATGGTTTGTTTTCTGTGGCTTCATTCCATATAAATGCTGTAATGCAGTGCTATAACTAATGCAAACGTGGTGTTTAGGGTTTATTGTGTCATTATGCTCACTCCTGTTATTTAGGGTAACTAAGCAACCAAAAGCGCTGGTGCATATTCATGTTGATAACCCAGTTTTCCTGGAAATGAACTATATATGATGAACTTTGCAGAAGAGTAAAATTCTCGAAAAAGAGACCCAGGGAATGAATAAGATAACATCTATGCAGATATTATTGGAGAGAACATGCAGATGCATTTTCTCTCAGATGTTAGTCTATCACAATGCAACATATAGAAAATCTATGCACAGTCACCTAAGTGCAATTTAGAGATGCTGATTAACCTCTTCTGCTTTTGGGATGTGAGAGGAAGCCAGAGTACCTGGAGAGAGACCATGCATGCACGGGGAGAACATGCAAACTCCATGCACAAAGAAGTCTGGGGATCAAACCCAGGACATTTTGGCTTCAAGGGAACAATCCTACAAACTACGCCACCAAACAGCCCCTTTATGAAAAATGATTTGGGTTGTAAACATTGTTTGGAACATGTCAGTGGAGTAATTGTTCCCCTCAGCTAAGAGTATCAACCTTCTACACCATTCAGGTCTTCTGTTTCTAGTCTACTCTGCATCATCAGGATTAAAACCAAAAAATAATTAGAAGAATTTTGATTTTATGTTTCATAAAGCTGGAAAGCGGCTTTAAGTCTGCAGTTTTTATGAAGTCAAGATGAAAACCCTTGTTTGTTTAGTCTTCTCTGACTTTTCTATGGAAACTTTGAACTAATTCCATATTAATTTCATATTGGTTTTACTTTGCTTTCCTTTATCATGTGACTGAAATGTACTTTTTAATGCTTTCTTTTTCTTTTGTTGTCATGGAAAACACTTTAATTTCCTTGTGACTAAAATATGCAATACTAAAGAACTTACTTTAGTACTGTAACTTTTTCTATCAATTATTTTCTTGTAGGTGAATAAATATATGAGAGCAGATATAGACTTGTTAGAAAATGTTTAGTCATCAAGGACATGGAGTTAAAATGTATTTTAGGATTTTGATTGCTTGTTTAAACTGCACTGTTTAGAACAGTGTGATTATACAACAACAACCTTGCTTGAATGTTCCTTAGCAGGTGGCCTCTTGACAACCTGTTTTTAGTTTAATGAGCAATGTCCTCATAATTCTTGCTTTATATCGGGGCATTCCACTTGACAAAATTATAAGAGCTGACTTATGCTGTTAGCTATTTGAGGCGTGAAATAAGTATAATCACCAATCTCTAGGGTCGGGGCTTGGGTTTTAGGAAGGCTGTTCTAGAAGCTTAATGTTTTCCTGTTTTAGCCATAATCAGTTTTAATGTCCAAGGGATTAAACCTACGGAACAAACAGATCTATCAGTTTCCACTGTCTTAGCCAAACTGCCAATTTCAAACAGAAGGAAATCCCTTTGGATGTTAAAGAACTCTGGATCCACATTAAACCTGCAGGAGAACCACTGCCTGTGACTGAGCACAGTGTCACTGCAGCACAGGCTGAAAATGGTGACTGAGAAAGATTGTTGCAGCAAAATCTGCTCCTTCAAGCTCAGCGGAAGTTTATTGGCAACCCAGCCTTGACATTATGCAGATCTAGACCTCGTCAGTTTATGTCACCAGAGATGGTGTACGGATCTGCGCCAGGACAGTAAACAGAGTGCAAGTTCTGTTTCAGCTCTTTAATGCAGGGCAGGTAGATAATGTTTACTTTCTGACACATACTGACCCACATATTTATTTCACAAGCACCGACTGTAAGTATTTTAAAAACACTTTAACTAAAACACAACCCTGGTTCTTAAAGTTTCCATAGAAAGCCTGGACCAATACTCATGGTGTTAGAAAGAACCATCTGCTGAGAGACCACAGGAAAGATCCACCATCCCTGTTTTGTGTTTTGTCTTTCCTCCAAATATCACAATAATGATTGGGGTAACAGTATTTCCTTTTAGTTTCACCAAACTATGGGACATTTCTCTCAAAGTGAGGATATTTATCCCAGAGTGCATTTATGAGCGCTAATCTGGCTCTGTTAAAGCTTCTGGATTAATGGCTTCTTCCTCACTGTGGCTTGATAACCCCTGACAGCATTGTTACCAAATCTAGAATTATAATGGTTTTTCATCAGAAGTGTCTGCTACACCTCATCCATGAGTATTTTAGAGCTTCGTGGTGATCAGGCCTTATAAGGCGACATCATGCGGTATTATAAGCCACATCACTGTTTATTTGGTCACAATGAATGCTCTGACTCTATTACACTCATCCGGCATCACTGCAACATCCCAGTCGGCTTTTCTAATCAAGTGATAGGGACTACTTTATGGCCATTTGCTGTTTCTCTCACACCCATCTGCCCTTGCAGCCAGAGATGTTTTGATCTTCCTTCGAAGGCCCATATCCCCTTTCTCATACCCTCAGGAAAGAGAGAGGATGCTGATGGCAGCCACAGAGCCAGGGAACTGCAGCAATCTGCCCTCTGCAGAGAAACCAAATTGACTTCTCTCGCCATCTATCGAGTTAGTGGGCAGCTCCAGTTTCTTCCTTCTCCAGTTTTCCTCCTTCTGTCCTCTGTCAGAGCATCTCCTTTTGAATACCTGTGAAGACTTGTGGGTGTCAGTAGGTCTGTGATGATGGCTTGGGGAAATACATGCTGCCTTGTGGATAATGCCTAATATGGCCTTAGCGTATAGTGGCCACAGGAGTGACATTAAGGAACTAATGGGTTTCCTTCATTGATCTTGCTTTGGTCTTCCATGGATAAGAATCTGGCTTTTACAAAGGTATGAGAAGTAAAAACAAAGATATAATTTAAGGGCTTCAAGTAAAGACATGAGAGAATTACAACTGATATTGCTGTACCACTTTTTTGTTTTTTAGAAAACGTCTTCAATGTAAAGCCAAACTTTCTGCAGTTTTAGATACTCAATAGCTGTTTACTCTCAGAATAGCCAAGTGTAAAGCAGCTGGCTTATAATCCATCCATCCATCCATCCATCCATCCATCCATCCATCCATCCATCCATC
>NW_015150973.1:349719-351823 GCF_000732505.1 Cyprinodon variegatus | reverse complement strand
TACCTACAACAGCATCTTGCATGGATTTCCAGCCAAGGCAGAGAAAGGTTTGAGGAAAAGAAAATATTACAAATATATAATAATAATAAACTAGTAATAACTAGAGGAGAGTCTGAAGTCATGCTATTGAGTATCATTTCATTTGATGCATTTAACTTAATAATTGTAACAAGCACCATGATACTGTAGATAAACCGTGCGAAACAAAGAAATAAAGGCGTGTCAGAAGCAGAAAGTCCCTGATCATCCTGGGACCAAATATGCAAAGGATTGGATGACTGTCACATAAAGCATCTTATAAAACCTTAGGTGCAGCACTAGAGAATATAGAAATTACTCCCTCGTCTCTCTGCATTACATCTCTAGTGAAGGATTGGCTGACACAGAAATATTCCTTCATAGTAACAATGGCTCTAAAATGAGTTAGCGTTACATGGAAAATGTGATCATTAAAAAATATTATGAGAGAAAAATACATTGTTTATCTAGGTAAGGTGTTCTACAATATGTGTCCCACATCCTGACACATGATTTAAAGGTATAGAGGAAGATCTTTTTTTTCCGGGTGGATCATCTAAATAATTGGTCCTCCTAACTGTCATAGTGGTGATATGTTAATGTAAGGCTGTCCTACGAGGTCGTCCCAAGTTAGCTATCTAAATGTTATTTAATCCTTTATTTATAGTGGAAACGGTTGTAATGTTTTGTACATTTAGATGTCAAAATCCTGCAAACATCAAATGGCAGATTTATGAAGCACTTTCCAAAACAAAGGAGCATTTCCTCAAATCAATGATCAGATCAGCCTAATCTTACCCCACTGTTCAAAGTCGACAAACCAACAACTTTATTTTTGATATGAATAAATGCAGTAGATACATTCAGAGGTGTTTATTGGTGCAGAGCCTACTTTGCCTTCAGCTTTAAAAAGCCTTTTAAAAATTTAAACAATTTATATCGTTTTCAATTATAAATCAGGGAGCTAGAATAGTGATTTAAAAATTACATTTAACTTAACTTTTATATACTCTTTTTAGACCTCAGCAGAACTTAATTACAATATAGGGGGGAATCCCAAGGTCATTGTTAGTTTACTGTTGTATAATCGAACACAGCCATCTTCATCAGAGCTGATTGATCTGTTTAAATTAAAAAGAGATTAATTTTCTGCTGAAATCTGTAAAATAAATGTTCTCCTCATCTATGCTAAGGACTAGGCCACACATATGAGTGGAAGTCAATGAAAAGTCCCCATAACACGGGGAAACACCACACAGGAGTGATTTTCCCAATTGCTCTCTAAACGGAGGGAGGCCACACCAGAGCCTTCATCAAACCTGATAGGCACTCGCTTACAGTGCTATATAATGTGTACAATGAGGGGCCATTCCAGAAAAGGTTAGGATGGAGAGCAGCCCTGTGACCCCCAAGCAAGCCCAGCATACCTCCAGTTTAAACAATCCACAACACGAGTTACCACAAAGACAATACCGGGCCTGGGCAGGCAGCCCCATATCAGCCACTCCCACGGTGCCATTAGAGGCCCCAGGCTACCCTCGCATCCTGAGTCCCTGCTGGACCAGCATAGGAGCTGCCGTTTGTGTCTGTGGTGAGTACAGATGTGAAAAGTGCATCAAATTCAGCAGGTTACTGCAGGAATGTATGAGACCCCACCTCATAGCCTCATAGTCTTCCTCACCTCAACCCAGACACCCTGAACTAATTAAAACTGGGGCTAGTTATTACAATGGGGGATGGGTTATTATGGATAACACCCTGTAAAGCTATTTTAGCTAGTCTCTATCCATTCTTAAATAGTTTAACCAGAGCCAAGGTTAAACTTTCCAGTCATTTTATCTTCTGAACAGCAGTTGCTACCAATATAAGTTTAACATTCGTCAGGAAAAATCTTTACAAGCCACATGTAGGAGTAGTTTTGAAAAGCTAATTTAAAAAATATCAATGCTTTATGCCTTATCAGAGTCAGATGTCTTTGCATAAAGGGAGCACAAACAACATGACAAAAGCATTTAATCTAAATTAAGTTGAGAACAATAAAAAGGCCCTGGAATTTTCATGTTTGTTTCAGATCCTTTAAGCTGAC
>NW_015150973.1:343924-348184 GCF_000732505.1 Cyprinodon variegatus | reverse complement strand
ACTGTTTATATATATATATATTTTTAAACTGTTTTTCAATGCTGCACTTTTAAAAAAATGAAATTTTCCAGGGAGCTGTCCTAAAAGAAATTTCTTTTTGTTTTACAGTTGTGTAAACAAAATGACAAATAAATCTGTCTAAGTCTAATAAGACAGAGAATGCTAATTAAACCTTGAATAGAAATGTCACTTCATGCAGCTATCTTAATATTTTTGAATCCCTTGTCCTGTTTTTTTATTTTTATTTCATGCTTTTCTGTGCCCCCAAATGAAACATGCTGGCCCCCTCCTGGCCCCCTGGTACATTTGGTCTAGAACCGCCACTGGTTTTTATTGATAAATAAATCCTTACTCACCATAACTGAGTACACCAGTGCTACAATACTGACGGGCCAAACTGGGCAGAAGCAGGACAGGATGACCAGGATGAGGTAATCCTTGGGCTTCGGGGTCTCCGGGACGGTGGCGTTCCCGGTGGAGGAGCGGCTCAGGCTGGCCCTGGATGGAGACAGGTGGCCGGCGGCGGACAGCTGCCCGACGGAGCCCGACCTCAGACCGACGCTGTGGCCGTTCTGATCGGCCTCCAGGGCCTTATCGGGGGGCACGGTGAAGGAGGTGGACATTTTCATCCCGTTCCCTCCGGGCTCGGTGGTCACCGTCAGGAGTTTCTCCGTCTCCTGGAAGTCCGCGGGCGGAGCGCCTCCTCCTCCTCCTCCTCCTCCATCAGCGCCCAGGTTGGACTTCTGGAAGTCGGTGTCGGTGTTGATGGCCATCATCCACTCTCGGTTATATCAAGAAATGCCACAAAAATTCAACAAAAACTGCAGATCAGACCGGAAGCTTATTTTGCAACAGAGTGTCTCCACATTCCTTAATGGAAATTGAGTTTTTATAATTATTCTTTTAGATGTAAATTAACTTTAAAGTAAGAATTCCTCCTGCAGTGAATAAATTAGTTTTTCTTGATGAGCTCAGATTTGAAGGAGCCAGAACAAATAAAGTCAATTAGAAGAAAGCAAATGATGAATCCTCCAAAGTCAGCTTCCTTCTCCTTCATTAGCATTTATTGTTTGAATCATTTCCAAAAAGCTTCAGATCAGAAACCCTCCTCTCTTCTGATGAATCCACCTATCCCACTTTGATCCAGACGCACCACGGTGCTTTAAAGAGTATCTGGATTTAAAAAAAAATCGTATTTAAGTATTTTCCCTTTCTTTCTCACAAATGAGAAAGCGAAAAAGCTGAGCTTTTTTTTTTTTTTTTCAAAAGCAGACAGAGTCCCTATCCCCTCCTTTCTCCTCGCTGTCTCTCAACGCCGCAGAGGCACTGTACTCTACTTGGGACCATGTCAGCTTTGCACTTCTATCCAACGGCTTCCGGTGGATGATCTCAAAATAAAATAACGATTTTCACCCTCATAAAGACAAAAAAAAAATAAAATTAAATTGTCATATAGTCCATAATTCATTATTTATGGACTAAAATCAGCAATAAGTCCCTGAGTCTTAGACATGTTCCTAAAAGAAATGTTAAAATTAGTTGTAAAAACACGGCCTATTAAAGGACATGAACGATGTTCTTAAAATAAACGGAATCGACAAAAATATTTTAATCTGACAAACTCACATGAACAGAAAAAAAAATAAGTAGAAATTTATTCCTACAGTTACTTTGTCTTTGTCGCTCAGACCTCGGCAGGAAACATAGCGCTTAATTTTGATAAATATGCATGAACAGGAGCAAAGAATAGGGCTGTTTCCCTCTCAGGCCTGAAACTGGTGGTGGAGTGGAGATAGATGAAGTTGGTCAGTCTGTAGACTGCTGAGCTTTATGGGGAGATCCAGTGGACTGCGTGAGCTGATACTAGAGCTTTACTCAGGGACCTGGAAGATGGAAGTCCAGTTTGGATAAATCAGGTTGAGAGAACCTGTTCATGATGAGCAAGCATGAAGCGACAGTGGAGAGGAAAAACTCCCCGTTGGGAAGAAACCTCTGGCAGAACCAGGCTCAACATGGCGGTCTTCTGCCAGACTGGTTAAGATGAGACAGGGAACGCAGTTAGAGTCCGGGAGGAATGACACTCTGATAAAGCTTTAGCTATAGTGGAGGAGGGGCTGGAGGTGGATTGAAACGGTGTCATCTGAATGAAGTCACAGCGCATCCGCCGCCTGCACACAGGAGCAGACAAGTGCGTATCGGAGGCCTTTTAAGATGAACTTTGGATGCTGAATGGCTTTCGCGGAGGTGTGGTTCAAAGCTGATTGGCTGTTTTGCAGGTGGATGTAGGAAAGCAATGAGTTTCTTCAGTTGAACTTCCGCCTAGGCTCCATTATTGTTTATAAGAGAGTTAAATCTTGTCATATAATGTATTCAGTGAAATTTGTGAAAATGAAATTAAAATGTATATTTTTGGATAACGTCCTGCAGAAACAACATAAATAAGCTAACAAATTAACTATACAAATAAAATATTTTTCAATAATACTATTTATGTTTAAATGATGATGGGAGTTTTTCATGCTGTATCAGAGGCATAGCCAGAAATTTTTTATAATGGTGGCAATAACCATCGTACACTGAGGGGTGGCCGAAAGCAGATAGGCGCCAGGACCTCAGGGTCAATCTACACTGTTCCAACAGGAAAATTAACGAGCAAAACATCCATATTTTCTAAATAAAGAGAAACTATACTTTCCTACAGCCTTTGCTAACAAGTAGATATATTTACACATATATTTAAACATCCGTGCGTTCTAAATAAAAGGTACAGTTGATAGAATTCTTTAAGTTTTGAGATCTGAGGCGTAAATCTTTACCATCGTCACTACTTACTTACATGTATCAATAAACATTCTGCATAAAACTGATATTTACTGATAAGTTTTTATTAAAATTGTTATTTATCTATGTTTCACTGAAGACTCCCTGATGACTTGCAGATACACATTTTCTCTTTACCCCATATAAAAACAAAATCTAGTTCTGAAAAGAGCATGAAATCTGTATTTATCATCTTTGATGTTAGTATATTGATGTGTATAATTAACCACAAAAAAATTTAATGTTTTGAAAATTCCACTAGAGAGTATTACTGCTGCCTGCCACCATCTGTAATAGAGAGAAAAACGGTAGAGGTGGCCAATAATTGGGTAAGGGTGGCCATGACCACCCCTGGCCCCCCATCTAGACCGCCCTGTGCCGTATTCATTTACTAATACTATAAATTATTAGACTTAGACAGATTTTATTTTGTCATTTAGTACACACAATTGTATACAAAAGGAAATTTAGTTTAGTACGGCTCTCTGTATTTTTTTTAAGTGCAGCCTTGATAAAGGTAAGCAGCAGTGATAAAAACATTGTGATAAAAAAACACCGGTGAAAAAAAAGTGATGTAAACATATGACTGTATAGTTACAGTTCCAACATTAAGTTTTTATTTTTATTTTGTTTATTTATTTTATATATATATATATATATATATTTTTTTTTTTATTATTATTATTAATAGGGAATTAAAAGGTAAAAAAAAAAAAGAGAGATGTAATGTGGTGGCTTTTATTTTGAAACGTTACTGCCTGTTTTCCGGTGTCAGACTTGCTTTCTTGCCAACTTGTCTCCTGAAGAAAGAAAGGAGACGCAGGGGGCTTTGTACCCCCTCCCTCCTTCCTTTCTTCTCTCCCTCCCAGCATCAGCACCAGTGTTTTATGGAGGGAAGCCAGCAGTGGGATTGTGCTGCTATGCAGTTTTCTCCTGCAGTTCAATGTTGGAGTGAGCTTTTCAATAGATGGGCTCCACTCTGCATCATCAATCAGCTTATTCTAACCACACTTTCTAAGCAGCCATGAGAAATTCAGTTGATTAAATATTTCAATATAGATGCTGCTAAGGATTTAGTTTAGAATAACCTTACTTAACCTGTGTGAATATGTTTTAGATTGAATGTTTTACTCACATCTAAACAGGAACTAGGCCTAGGAGCTTTCAATTTATAGACACAGTTTTTTTCTTGTTTTCTTAATTTTTCTTTTTGATTAGTTGGGTGATTTGTAGTAATTCAGCTTTATGTATTCCTTGTCTTTAGTTTGTTTTTTTCTAATGTTAGATTAATTTTCTATTTTCCCTGTTTACTCTCTCTCGCCCCCTGCTGCCATCCTGTCCTCTGTCTCCCTTCTGCCATCTCCTCTCAAACCTGCAAACCATAAACCATCAGTGCTCTCTCCAAGGGCATAGGTTTGAGCTCAATTTTGGTAGGGACAC
>NW_015150973.1:332804-341899 GCF_000732505.1 Cyprinodon variegatus | reverse complement strand
ATTACAGTGCCATAGAAAATAAGGATGAATAATTAAAGTTAATAAAAGGAATGACTGAAGGATAAATTAATAATCCAATGATTGTTAGTAAAAGGAAAATTGGATTAAATACCAAAACTAATTATGTGTAGATAGCCCATAAAGGAAACCCATTTGATTTAATACATAACAAGAATTGGGGAATTACATAATATAATACTTGGGGAAAAAAATAATAAAAAATAATTTTATTTATTAAAAATAAATATAACTTCATCAAATGTATGATCACTACTACTAAAATAACACAATTTATCATAGCTATAATAATAGAACTTATTGATTTTTAGTGTTTATTCTAATGAATACATTTAAGAAAAATACAGAATAAAAGCATATGATTAATGTTGTAGCTGTAATTTGCTAATTGCACAGCTTTTTTGACACTTTTAATTATAGAGAAAATGGAAGTCTGACCAGTTATAAGCTGGTTATCTGCTTAGAGAGCATAATTGGCCTCTTCTGAACTGTTGTGGGTGATCCTCCTTTACTTTATACACCCTGATTGTTCACTTATGTACCATAATTGTATTCCAAATAGATTGCCTTAAAGTGCTGAGTTTCAGTATCCTTCTAATAAAGGACTTGTTGAAAATGTTTCACCTGAGGTTCTAGTTTTAACATCAGCCCAGTATTTCCACTTTTTGCTGCCTTTGGATAAAGATTTTTAATACACACATTTTTCATTAGGCAATAAAACATCCCAGATTTCAAAGTTTGTTATAATTTATTGAGATTTTAGAATATTGTGCAAGAATAAAAAAAAAAATACAGGCATCCTAAAACCAATAGAATAAATTATCTATAGCACTTTCTATACTTTTTGATTTAACCTTTTAGTTATGTTCACATTTTATGGCAAGTGTAAAAACATAAACACTACTGAAAAGTTAAATGTCTAATTTTTCTTATTCGTTTTCCAGGTATTGATCTGCAGACCTGTAGACCTCGGGCAGTGTTGAGGTCACCGTTTGTGTCGGTTAGAATAATAATAAAAAAAACAAGATACGTTTTCAGTCTTCAGGTCAAAACATGCCTTTGTATTTGTTCCTGTCCTCCTGGTTCTTTTCCTCCATGCGCATGTTGAGCACCGCCAGTTCCTTCTTCACGGACTTCTTCATGCCGGGGTCGAGGTCCAGCACCCTACTGAAGTCCTGCCGGGCCTCTGCCTCATTCCATACTTCTTTATGGGCCTTCCCTCGCAGGTAGAAAGCCTTTGCAACTCCTGCAGAACAGAGTGAGGCAAAATCTTTGAACTGACTGTAAATGTTTTAAAATGCAGAAAATAGATTGGCTTTGCAAAACTATTTTCAGATTGAACTTCTCCATATTTTGTTAAATTTCAACTATATTGTTTAGTATATTTATTGAATATATTCAATCGGCATGGGAAAATGATGTGCGACTGTGTAATGAAAGTTCATGTTTTACAAGTAAAGATCTGAAAGTGTTGCATGCTATGTCAGTCCTTTGAAGAACCAGCAGGCTTGCCAGGAAACATTTGGGTGTTTTTCTGATTAGTGCTCACAACAATTTTTTTATGCTGCTGGGGAGAGATGGGGAATCTGGACTCAACAAGTCATCTCTATGCCATGTATTTGATCTGCCAAGGCACTGAACCCAGTGAGTGCATTCTGTCCAGGTTAATTCACAATGCAGATTGGAATCCCCTGCTTCACTGGCTGGGAAGAACAAATATATGATATAGAGATGACTTGTTCAGTCCAGATAACTCATCTCTGCTGCTGGGTAACTAAAATTAGAGACATACTGAGTGCCGGTTGTCAGTGTCACTGGTCTCCTTCTAAGCTGCACACCCGCAATCAAGTTTCATCTTTGGAGTTTATTGCCTTTTATCTTCATTATATCATTTCATTGCTTCACCTTGCTTTGAATTACTTCACAGCCTTGACCTGTCTATAGTTTTCCTTGGTCTTCATAATGGCGTTTGTTTATTTAGGTTTTCTAACAAACCTCAGAGCTTGATTCATACACATATATAATCGTTTACTTATGCAATAGTGAGAGTAAACTGGCTTGATTTAGCAAATCTAGAGCAGAAAACCTGGTTTGCTAAGTCTTTGCACCCCTGTGAAAGACCTTTGTTATTCCAACCTGGATGCTGATTGATGATATCAGTGGTGTGCTCGATGACCTCATAGTACTCCTCCATGCGGAGCAGACACTGGCAATAGTTGAGCGTTAAAGTGTTCGCCATCTTCTCAAGCTTCAGCCATGGGACATCCCATGCTTTTTCCTGACGAGGAAAAAATTCTTTATAACAAGGAAAAGCAACAAAACAGTTCCTTCTTTGGTTTATAACAAAACAGGGCTTCCACAAGATGTGTTAAGTATGCTAACCTTGGTCTGGACATTCTTAATGCAGATGATGGCCTCTTTGTATTTCTGCGTAGCTTCATGGTAGTGTCCCTGTTTGTACAGCTTGTTTCCTTGGCCGTGCAGCACAGGGACTGCCTTCAGCCTCTCCTCGTCACTCAGAGCCCATGACTCCCTGTTGTACTCACTGGGCTGCTGCACCTGCTCATTGCGCACACACAAACACACAGAGTTTTGAAAGTCATTTCTGATTTAATGCAGGAGATACTGCTGGTTAAAGAAGCTGTTTTTATAATTTTTTATTAGGTAATTGATGCAGCGTAGCAGCTGTTCTTTTCTCACCCTCAGCAGCTCCAGGACAAAGAAGAGCGGCTTTGGTTCCTTCATCAGATCATCCAGGTCATCGTAGCCCAGGCTGTGATATGCAAACATGTTGGCCATTCCACATGTGTGGACCTGCCACTCTACTGGGTCTTTGCCTTCTGCAATGCGTCGCATGCTTTTGGACACAAGCGGATAAACACCCGTGTGCTAAAGATGAGAGTGGATTACACGTTAGAGTTTTCAGAACTTCAACCTCATAACATTTTGGCATAAAAGCTGGTTCAAAGTTTGGCTTATTACCGGTCCTGGAGCAGCACCAAAAAAAGGATAAAACTCTGTAAATTCAGATGAGACAGGTATGAGGCTTACTTACGTCTCTAGGGATCTTAATATATATTAATATAGAGTAAATATATGAAGTAAATGACTAAAACATGGCCGAAACCTAGATATGTGATTGGAATGGGAAGTTGTTGTAATGGGAAGGAAGCAAGAGAAAAAACTTAGCTACAACTGAGCTGTACATTCTGGCAGAGATAGTTAGAGCATGTTTGATCATTTAACTATTTATTTTCATAGTCCCAGAGTCAGGGATAAATGTTATTGGATATCCTAGATATTCAAATTGTGCAGATAAAGTTCTCAGCTTTAACCATAGGTGATATATTCTATGTAGGTCTTGACAATCCCTTTTTAATCTCTATACAACTAAAAGTTGATCCGTCTTATTCTGATGTCTATATTTTTGGAAACACAAAAAATGAAAGAATGAAAAATGTGGAGTCGGGGCAAAAGGTTTGGTTTTTAAAAAGCAATGACCTTTACTACAAGTTGCTTCATAATTCTGACTTGTCTGAATTTCATCACAACCATCAGAACAGGTTAAGTAGCTGTGTTATTTAAAGTAAAAAAGATGCCTTTATCCCTATCAAATCTAATCAGAGTGGAGGCCGGTCAGTAGTGCTGATTCACAAGGAGTCGGAGCCGATTAGAGAGTGAGATCGTTGTGGATTAACGACAGGATGTCAGAACCCATCTGTCTCTGACAGAGTGCAGTACACATATATATAGAGCACACCGCCAACTTTGATTTGAAAATAAAACATAATTTATAAAAAGTAACAAACAAATATAATATATTAATGGATTTTTTTTTCTCCCACTCACAACAGTGTCACACCAAAACTCGGACACTTCCCCGATCCTCATGGACGATAGCAGGGTCTCCCAGATGTCCAGTTTAAACATGTTGCCAATCACTATTTCCATAGGCGTCCCGACCTTTTTGCTGTCATCTATCACCGTACGTTCGTCATCACAAAGCTGTGTGCGGAAGTGGAATGTCACCTGGAATCACAAGAAGCAACAACTAAATCGAAGAGACAACCATCAGTCCAACATGAATTAAAATATGTTAGAAAAGTTTAAAGAAATCAAAAACCTGCAATGTCTTTAAGATATGAGCACTGGCTCTTAAATACCTGAAATTACATTATTATGTTCATCAGGCTCAGAATCTAAGTAAAGAATTAAAAAAGCCTAAATCATATAAGTAACAAACATAAAGTAGTTATGCACTTCTTTGCACCAACCTGAAATCTGTTTAATAAGCCTTGGTGATATTTATATATAATATATATTACAAATAAGCAGCCAGCAATTATCAGATGTGTCAAGCAACAAAGTAAAGATACTCTGTTACCTTAATTAAGTAGAAATTTTGGCATTCTATACTTTATTGGAGCAACTTTTTTTTAGACAACTTTTTTCTTCTATGCCTTACATTTCTTAGAAATTATCTCTACTTTCTACTTGTTACATTTTAAAAATAGACTTATTAGTTTTGTTTCATTTAAGTTCATTTCTTTTTATAGCCTGTTGGTATTTAAATAAAAAAACAAAAACGTCAACATAATTTGTTTCATCCAGACAATTAATTCCCTTGTGGTTGGACTCGGTACTGCATCTACTTGTTGTTCACCACAAGCTAAAAGAAATACTTTTTCAAGATGTTGCAAAGTTAAATTTTACACGGTTACCATTAGTTATAAAACTAAGAAAATAAAGGAAATTATCATCTAGAATTGTAGAAAATTTTTCATTTAATAGTGTAGTAAAGTAAAGCATCTGTCCTTAACACTTTTCCTGCATTAATTTATACTTAAAGTTGTTTTAAAAATTGCAGTTTTACACTTTTACTTGAGTTGAGTTGATACTCTTCTGCAAAATTGTTTTTAAACAGTAGGATTTCTGCTTCTATTTGAGTAATAAACATTAATACTTTGGACACCTTTGACAATTTTAGGAAGATATGAAGGAAAACCTTTAAACAAGACAAAGTAAATCTGCATAAATATATGTAAAACACAAAGATTATTTCAATAATGTTAGTTTTGCTGGCACAATATAGAAGATTACTTTTGATTTGGCTTTTTAAAGCTAGTTAAGCAATGTTAGTTAAGGTGAGTTAAAGATGGATAGTTAAACTATGACTAATTCATTTGTATTGTAGAATTTTCTCTTTAGGTCTTACAATTATAAATAGGTTTATTTGGTGTTAATAATTATGGTTAGGCTACAGTAAAGTCAGCAATAAAGCTACACTTATTATCTTTGATACTGAACGCCTGGTATGATTAGTTTGCTAAACTTTAATAAAGTTGGACAGTTAGTTTACTTTTTGTTTCTAGATAGTTAGCGTTTTGTAGGAAAGTCTTGATTAGATTTTTGGGGTAAGTTTACTTGTCAAGTAAGCGAGTAAAAACATTGTCCAAGTAGTCTATGAGGTACAGTATTACCTGTATCTGGGAGGGATTAATAGGTCACTGAAGATGCTTGGTTTTTATCATCTTTTACTCGACCATGAGGTTAAATTAACTGATGCGACATATGGAGTCTGTTGTGTAAAGTCTTTACAGACGGCTTCTATTTGGTTGGCTCTACTCTGCTCCGAGATTTAAAATATAACTAATCTTTACTGATAATATGCTAGATGATAGATAGATAGATAGATAGATAGATAGATAGATAGATAGATAGATAGATAAGTTTGATTAAAATGTTTCAATAAGTTGATAAAACCAACAGTACCTTTGTTCCAGTTATAAATTTGGGAAGGTCTCCTGTTCCTCCATGCAGAATGGTCTTCTTAATTCCCTCTGATCCAATCAGCATCGTATTTCGCATATCCGACATGATTTTTCTATGCAGCCAAGTTATATTATTATTCTAATAGCGTTTTTATTGTTGGTATTATATAACACTTGCAAATGGATTTGAATGACTTGGGGCTATTGCCTCTGATGGATTAGATAAGGCAGAGTTAATAGGATTAGAATATTCTCCTCCTCTCTTTTTGTTCCACTGTCTCTTATTGCTGTTTTAGCTGGGGCTCTATGAACATTCAGGAAACCTCTAGAAAGCCAGACACCGATGAAACATTTAAGCAGATTCATATGTTACAATGGCCTTGTTTGTCAAAGTCATCTAAATGTAATTGAGAGTCAGTAACATGTATTCAAAGTTGCTTTTTTACAATTACTATCCTACCAATCAGAATGACTGAGTCACTGTGAAAGTGGAAAAATGTCTCTAGACGCGGTAGAGTTACAATAAAGCGTGTAACTTATGGGCGCCGATCGATTTAGAGTTGTTAGGTATTAACATTTTTTAAAAGTTGCCTTTTCTACAAAGCATTTTATTGAATATGATTGATTATAACTTAAGCTTGTCATGATGTTACAAAGTTCAGACCCTAATGCAGAAAACCAAAACAGAGAGACCAGGGAAAAGGTTTAACGGGTTTATTGAAGAAGTTAAACAGAGGGAGAAGTGTTGCTCTGAACACTGCTCAACCGGAATTGTAAAGTGAGGGGAAGACACAGTGGTTAGTTCTGGCTCAGTAGGGAATTTGACTTGTGAAATTGGAGAAGAGGATTTGGTTTCCGACTCACGTTTCCAGAGAAGTTGTGTTATCCTTCTCTGTGTGCCGTGGTTCCAGTGTTTGTCTGATTTGGTGGAGGGCGGAACAGGGTTACCCAGAATTAGGTTGTTAGTTGGTGAACGGAGAAACTGACTGCCACTCAGATTTCCTGCGGTACTTGAACGGGTCGTAGTGGAGAACAATCCCTTTCTCAGTAAGAAGCTCAAACGATCTCTTGGGGAAAGTGGATCCAAACATCCTGTTTCAACCACAGCTCAGTCTGAAGCTCAGTTGATCCTTCCAGGGAGAGAAGGTCCGAGAAAACCAGTTTGCAGGATGACTTCCTGCCAAGAGGCAAAGACAAAAAACAAAGTTAAACTCAGGTTGACAAAAACTCAGTTTGACTCAGCAAAACTCAGCTTGGCTAGAGTACCCAAAACTGGCAAACACTCTGGCGTTGAGGTAGTGGCAGTTAGCAGCTTAAGAACACTCCGTTAACGAGGAAACCATCAGCAGGTGTGTGAGGAGGCGGACCAGAACCAGGCGCCTCCTGGTGGATGAAGGGAGACAAACACAGAAACACAAACACAAAAACAGGAGTCCTGACAAAGCTGCATCAAAATGTATTTGTTTTTTTTCTAACTTGAAAAGCAAGTGATCTACTTTGACATTCACTATGACATTTTAGGTCATCTTTTAGTTCAACAAAAGACAGTATTTTTTTAGCCCAGAAAAAGGTTTGAGAATTTGTGATAACACTGCCACCAACTTGCTTCAAAGTTAGTACGTTTTTTTTTTCTTGATTTTTCTTTAGACTATGAATTAATGTATTTAGTTTTTCATTTTTTCCCCATGATGCTAGTTGCTTTATGCCAATGAGAGAAGTTATATTGCCCCAATATTTTTAGATTCACCTGTCCAATTCACCAGATAATCAAAGCTCAGCCAAATCATGTGGAATTCTAAAATTCAAGTAGCCATTCAATAAATGATTTAAGAAACAATAAAAACATATTTGGTGAAAAAACAACTCAAGTACTGAGTAAAGGATCATAACATCTGAAATTTAAAAGTAAGTAATAAAAACAGTCCGAATCTGAAGCTGCTCATCAATTCTGGTTTTCGAAATACTATAATGAAATAATTAAAACAAACACATATTTTTTATGAAACACAATAACTGTAAGCAGAAATACATATACTTTTCCAAACCACTTTTTTAAGCAGAACACTTGAAACCAGTAGGCCTACCTCCAGAGACAATATTTAGTCCTTACTGTGGATTAGTTTGACGTCCAAATGTCCTGGTACACAAGTAGAAGAAATTGTTGGTTCCCCCATTAATAACATACAATATTGACAGAAATATCTTGGATCTTACTAAAGAAATAATAAATAGAAAATCTATGAAAAATGTGAAATTGAAAGTCAAGACACCCTGGACAAAAAGGCCTGATATCTGGAGAGATCAAACAGTATCTTAAGTTTACACATCTGCCATATATCCAAAGTGTTTCCAAGTATATATCAGAAGATCTGATCTGTAACATATTGTTATATAGGATTCCCTTTGCATAAACATTTGTAGCAGATCCTGGTATAGGATACCCTCAACATCTATAGCAGATCTTACTCTACAATATCTGCCGGATACCCACCTCTAATAGATTCTACCATTGGATATCTTTGATATACACATCTGTGCTTAGTTCGGCAGCTTGAGTCTTATTCATTTGAAAAGGATCACAACATATGGGTTTAAACAACTGTGGCCTTCAAAACATTGGGGCAATAGATTAAGAAGTAAACTAAACTGGGACCCGATGTTTCGAACCATATATATCCACAATCTCTCACATTGCTTTTTAACTATGCTTCAACAGAAGGATTTTATATATAAACTCATGAATAGGCCTGGAAAGAAAGGACTGGCAATAATGTGACCAAAGAGCAGTGTTGGGCACGCTAGTTTAAAAAAGTAATTAGTTATAGTTACTAGTTACTTCTTCCAAAAAGTAACTGAGTTAGTAACTGAGTTACTCCACATTAAAAGTAACTAGTTACTAGTAAAAGTAACTATTGCATTACTTTTGCGTTTCTCACGCTCACCACCCAGCCCCCACCTTCTCGTTGTGTGTTTCAAAAGCCAGCTGAATAGAGCGGACGACAAAGACAAGAACCTGCAGAGAGTTTAGCATTTATTGCAACTCAACGTAAATGACATCAGGGGGGAACGCTATCTGATGGGCTTCTAAACCCCACCAGAGAGCGTTCCCCCTGCTTAAAATGGGGTTTAGGTATCTGATGTGGTGTCAATATCATCAGGCTGCATTACCTCTACTCATGGGTGTGAAGTTTTTTAACAGGGTGTTCAGATCTGGTGAGTGTAGGAAATTAATAACTGGGGATGTCTAATTCTGTCTGTCTATCTATCTATCTATCTATCTATCTATCTATCTATCTATCTATCTAT
>NW_015150973.1:328089-332516 GCF_000732505.1 Cyprinodon variegatus | reverse complement strand
ATCTATCTATCTATCCATCCATCCATCCATCCATCCATCCATCCATCCATCCATCCATCCATCCATCCATCCATCCCCCCTGTGGCGCGAGCACAGGGCGGCTGTTACGCGCCTTTAGCGAGCATGCGCGTTTCCTGTTGCTTAACCGGTGAATCGTGCCGCCTGCCCTGTGTGGAGATGCTGGGGAAACCGTATCTGATGGGGAAACGCAGCTCAGCGTTACACTGGTATTTCCATCTGGAAAAAAGCTGTTTTTCTGCTGGAGCCATCCTCACTCTCCAACTCTCTGTGTGTGCTGTACGTTAACACCCGTAACAGCCAATCTCATTCTCCCTTCTCTAAGGACAAGGCGCGCACGAGTCCTATCATGAAAAAAGGTGCGTTATAGTTACAGTCAAAGTAATTAGTTAGATTACTCGTTACTAAAAAAAGGTAACGGCGTTAGTCCCATCACTGCCAAAGAGACATGTTAACTGAAGGTAGTATACACTCATTGGCACCACAGGTGTCTACGATATTGTAATCAGTCAGTGGGCGATATAAAAAGGGCTACAGGTAGTCACTGTGCTGTTTGCTGACATGGTGTGTACCACACTCAACGTGGACCAGAGGAAGCGAAGGAACAAACTAGTTCAGGAGAATGACAAGAAAATTATAGACAAGTATTTTATAGTTTATAGCTATAAGACCATCTTCAAGCAGCGAGATGTTCCCCGTAAATGCAGCTGCACATATCATTCAGAAATGTAAGATCCAGGGGACTGTAGCTAACCTCTGTGACATGGTCGCAGAAGGAAAACTGATGACAAATCATAGAGTCTGATAATGGAAAAAAAAAAAACAGCCATACTCGTAAAGAGTTTAAACGAGACTTTCAAGCTCAAAGAACATCACTCTTAGATCAAATCATCTGTCATCCAAGATGGACTTATTGAGAAGCGACCAAGGATGACACCATAAATGCCCTATGGACAGGTGAGACAAAAAAGAAGCTTTTTTACAAGGAGCATCATCTCTATGTTCACAGATGGAAAAATGAAGCATGTCCCTACTTTGAAACATGGAGGAGCCTCTGTTATGTTCTTGGGCTGCTTTGCTTCATCTGGCACATGGTCTCTTGAATCTCAGCAGGGTCCAATGAAATATAAAAACTATCAAGGTATTGTGGAGAGAAGTGTGCTGCCAAGTGTCAACGCTTGGTCTCAGTTTCAGGTCTTGGGTCTTTAACAGGAAGGAAAACATTCTAAGAAAACATCTAAGAGAAAAACATTGGACTATTTTAAAGCGGCCTTCTATGAAGCCCTGATCTAAATCTGACTGGATCCATCTTTGGAATAAGCTGATACTGTACATGTCATGATGTATGCAAAAGGCAGCTTTCAAACCTGAGACAACTGGAGAAGTTTACCCATGAGGAGTGGGACCAAATACCTGCAAAAATCCTATTGAAAGTTACTGGAATCATTTAGTTGCAGTGACTTCCTCAAGAGGTTGTGCAGGCCTGTTTTTTCCAGGCCTGGTTCATTATGTTTTTTTTCTTTAATCATTCAGTTGAAGCATAATTGAAAAGCGTTGCTTGACTAATTTTTTCATTTTCGTAGTATTTTTATTTCTTTTGTCATATACAACTTATTTTTGTGACCATTGTGGGTTTTTTTCCCCCATTGAACGAAGTTTACCAATAATTTTGTCTACATGAGTGGGTTCAGGTACACTTGAATACAAATTGAAGAGCAGTTGTTTTGACAAACATGAACTTAGTGTCTTTTTCTGGAACACCTTTTTTCCAAAACAAGCTTGCTCATTCAGTGAAGTTACTTTTTTTTCATTCAGTGAAGTTACTTTAACGGTTTGATGAAGTAGCCAAACTCAGGATATTACCGAAGTAAAAAGTATGGTGCAATAAAACTATTAAAATTAGATTTTTACTAAAAGGTTACTCGTATAACTGTAACTGAGTAAATGTAACTAGTTACCCACCTCTCGAATCAACACATGCACAGGGAGAACATCAAAATGTGTGTGTGTGTATATACAAGAGTTAAAAATGTGTTTAGCAGCACATGTGCGAGTGAGAGAGCAGTACAAGAAATACAAATAGGTCTGTAAAAGTTGGATATGGTTTTCATTCCAGAGGAAATTTCCTGGGTTTAAGTGGATGTGGTGATCTGAACAATGCAGGGAATACTGAAAGATGGCGGAGGAGACAATTACTGCTTGGACTCCATGACCTTGTCTATATAACATCTGTCTCCCATCCGGTTGGTGTGTGTGTGTGTGTGTGTGTGGGTGTGTGTGTTTGTGTGTGTGGGTTATGGAAATAAGGCTTTAACCCTGTTTGCTATGAAAAAATACTGCAAACAGTTTTAAGGCAGTTTTCCTCATACTTTACTCAGTGTAAACTGATTACTTATTTTTTTAATAACTGAAACTGAAAAGAAGCCTTTAACTACACCATGATTTAATTCTAAATTATTAAACTTTTACATTGTAGGTTTTGTCATGGAATAAGAAGTGTTTCACAATGAATAATTAGGCCGGCCTATTTTTTTAAAATCATTTTTCAGATTGGAACTCTTAATCCCTAAATATGTTGCAACATCAGTTTTGTCTTCCTTTTCCTCCAATTATCTGATCAACAGCATCAGACAGTTCGACCCCTTCTTATCTGAACCTTTCCAAAGCAGAGGCAGATTTAGCACCCTCTTGTGGCAGAGCCAGGTAATGCACATTTTTATCTATACATTTAAAAATGTAGTTTTTGAGATGTCTGAGGTTGAGGTGACCCTGATTTGAATACAAGCCTATAAGTGTGACAAAGCTGTACATTTCACCTTACACTATTACCCCATGCTGAAGAGAATACAACATTTACAACATGTAATCTCTTTTTAAGTATCTCTGCCCATTATCTCTTTCTTTTTGAGTCTTTGAAATGCTTGCAGCACTAGCATGCAGCAGGGTGCTTTTCTTGGATGACCTGTTTGAGTTGCTATAGTTACAGCCTTTTGCATCATCATATTTCTCAAGCACAATGAAAATGGCTTATCAGTCTGCACGCCTGGAACTCCACCTTTCTTTGTATAGACGGGGTGAATTTCAAGAGGATGATTCTGTTTGAGGTTGGTGGTTTTTAATGACCCGACCCTCCACCTGTTAGTGGAACAGCAATCCGTCCGACCTGTTGGAGAGGTCACACTAGTGACGCTCCTGTATGCTGTAACTGGTTTGTGCCTGAATGACTCACATTTCTTGCGTCACATCGCCTACATGTTCCCCTATTGCTTTACTGCCTATGCAAGTCACTTGTGCATTTGCATGTGTGTGTTAGCGTGTGCAATTGTGTGTATAGTTGATTAATGTGTGCATTTACAATGTACTGTGGGGAAGTAAATGGTGCAGTTGGTGTTTGAAACACACATGCACTCAAATTTCAAAGAATAGGTTTAACAAAAACTAATTTTGTTTAACTGGATGCAAAATGTGGAGATAACTGTATAACTTATTTGTTATAAAAGGGAAGGTAAATGGACTGGTTCTGCTTTAAGTGAGTAATATTCTATTTGTGGAACGTACAGTCATGGGTTTCCTAGAAAGGAGTAATTCACCATGTTAAAGCAATTCATTCATATACATAACACACTGTGAGGAGATTCTTCCATGACGCACGGCTTATACGCACGTAGAGTAATGTTTATAGATGCGTCAACCTTTTATACTTCTGTGTGATCACTACAAATCTAGACGTAGCTCTTTTAGAGAGACACAGATAGAATCTCCCTTCTTTTTTTTAGAAGTTATAGCTGATCTCAGAAACAAAATAAAAAGCAGATAAGTTGCTTAATAGTTGTAATATCAGAGGTGTTAAAAAAAGATTTCATTTTATTTCTATATTTCATCAATGAATGAAAGTAATCTTATTTTTAAGAAACAAAAATACTTTATGTTGCCCCTAAGCTTAAAAAAATCCCTGAATTAATAACAAATAATGTTTTGAATACCAAATAACATTTATCTTTAAAAAGGGGGAAAAAATACAGATTTTTTTCTTGCAATTAGTTTTATTTAATCATTTTAGAACTTTAGGATTCTTGCTTCCCATTATGAAATACAGAAACAAGTAATAGATTTTGCTCATCTAAAAATATTGAGCTTAAATTTTAGAACATCCTGCAAAACAATTGGAACTAAAGGAGATTTATCACCTACTTACTGTAAATATTTAGATTCTTGTCAGAATTAATATTTTAACACTCTGCTTCTATATTGAAAAATATTATTTTTTGTGTTTAGTAGAACAAATGACTCTATATTCTTAAATGGATTGACTATTCAATTTCCAAAAAAATGAAAGCAATTGCTTTGGCAGTTTCTTTGGAGAATTTGTTAAATAATTGTTAAATGATTTCAATATAACTGGATATATA